>NC_074705.1:4256317-4281317 GCF_029448725.1 Salvelinus fontinalis
TATAACGTTATGATTCTGACAGACCAGACCAGGGTGGTAGTATAACGTTATGATTCTGACAGACCAGACCAGGGTGGTAGTATAACGTTATGATTCTGACAGACCAGGGTGGTAGTATAACGTTATGATTCTGACAGACCAGGGTGGTAGTATAACATTATGATTCTGACAGACCAGACCAGGGTGGTAGTATAACGTTATGATTCTGACAGACCAGACCAGGTTGGTAGTATAACGTTATGATTCTGACAGACCAGACCAGGGTGGTAGTATAACGTTATGATTCTGACAGGCCAGGGTGGTAGTATAACGTTATGATTCTGACAGACCAGACCAGGGTGGTAGTATAACGTTATGATTCTGACAGGCCAGGGTGGTAGTATAACGTTATGATTCTGACAGACCAGACCAGGGTGGTAGTATAACATTATGATTCTGACAGACCAGGGTGGTAGTATAACGTTATGATTCTGACAGACCAGACCAGGGTGGTAGTATAACGTTATGATTCTGACAGACCAGACCAGGGTGGTAGTATAACGTTATGATTCTGACAGACCAGGGTGGTAGTATAACGTTATGATTCTGACAGACCAGACCAGGGTGGTAGTATAACGTTATGATTCTGACAGACCAGACCAGGGTGGTAGTATAACGTTATGATTCTGACAGACCAGACCAGGGTGGTAGTATAACGTTATGATTCTGACAGACCAGACCAGGGTGGTAGTATAACGTTATGATTCTGAGAGACCAGATCAGGGTGGTAGTATAACGTTATGATTCTGACAGACCAGACCAGGGTGGTAGTATAACGTTATGATTCTGACAGACCAGACCAGGGTGGTAGTATAATGTTATGATTCTGACAGACCAGACCAGGGTGGTAGTATAACGTTATGATTCTGACAGACCAGGGTGGTAGTATAACGTTATGATTCTGACAGACCAGACCAGGGTGGTCATATAACGTTATGATTCTGACAGACTAGGGTGGTAGTAAAACGTTATGATTCTGACAGACCAGACCAGGGTGGTAATATAACGTTATGATTCTGACAGACTAGGGTGGTAGTATAACGTTATGATTCTGACAGACCAGACCAGGGTGGTAGTATAACGTTATGATTCTGACAGACCAGACCAGGGTGGTAGTATAACGTTATGATTCTGACAGACCAGGGTGGTAGTATAACGTTATGATTCTGACAGACCAGACCAGGGTGGTAGTATAACGTTATGATTCTGACAGACCAGGGTGGTAGTATAACGTTATGATTCTGACAGACCAGACCAGGGTGGTAGTATAACGTTATGATTCTGACAGACCAGACCAGGGTGGTAGTATAACGTTATGATTCTGACAGACCAGACCAGGGTGGTAGTATAACGTTATGATTCTGACAGACCAGACCAGGGTGGTAGTATAACGTTATGATTCTGACAGACCAGACCAGGGTGGTAGTATAACGTTATGATTCTGACAGACCAGACCAGGGTGGTAGTATAACGTTATGATTCTGACAGACCAGACCAGGGTGGTAGTATAACGTTATGATTCTGACAGACCAGACCAGGGTGGTAGTATAACGTTATGATTCTGACAGACCAGACCAGGGTGGTAGTATAACGTTATGATTCTGACAGACCAGGGTGGTAGTATAACGTTATGATTCTGACAGACCAGACCAGGGTGGTAGTATAACGTTATGATTCTGACAGACCAGACCAGGGTGGTAGTATAACGTTATGATTCTGACAGACCAGACCAGGGTGGTAGTATAACGTTATGATTCTGACAGACCAGACCAGGGTGGTAGTATAACGTTATGATTCTGACAGACCAGACCAGGGTGGTAGTATAACGTTATGATTCTGACAGACCAGGGTGGTAGTATAACGTTATGATTCTGACAGACCAGACCAGGGTGGTAGTATAACATTATGATTCTGACAGACCAGACCAGGGTGGTAGTATAACGTTATGATTCTGACAGACCAGGGTGGTAGTATAACGTTATGATTCTGACAGACCAGACCAGGGTGGTAGTATAACGTTATGATTCTGACAGACCAGGGTGGTAGTATAACGTTATGATTCTGACAGACCAGACCAGGGTGGTAGTATAACGTTATGATTCTGACAGACCAGACCAGGGTGGTCGTATAACGTTATGATTCTGACAGACCAGACCAGGGTGGTAGTATAACGTTATGATTCTGACAGACCAGACCAGGGTGGTAGTATAACGTTATGATTCTGACAGACCAGACCAGGGTGGTAGTATAACGTTATGATTCTGACAGACCAGACCAGGGTGGTAGTATAACGTTATGATTCTGACAGACCAGACCAGGGTGGTAGTATAACGTTATGATTCTGACAGACCAGACCAGGGTGGTAGTATAAAGTTATGATTCTGACAGACCAGACCAGGGTGGTAGTATAACGTTATGATTCTGACAGACCAGGGTGGTAGTATAACGTTATGATTCTGACAGACCAGACCAGGGTGGTAGTATAACGTTATGATTCTGACAGACCAGACCAGGGTGGTAGTATAACGTTATGATTCTGACAGACCAGACCAGGGTGGTAGTATAACGTTATGATTCTGACAGACCAGACCAGGGTGGTAGTATAACGTTATGATTCTGACAGACCAGACCAGGGTGGTAGTATAACGTTATGATTCTGACAGACCAGACCAGGGTGGTAGTATAACGTTATGATTCTGACAGACCAGACCAGGGTGGTAGTATAACGTTATGATTCTGACAGACCAGACCAGGGTGGTCGTATAACGTTATGATTCTGACAGACCAGACCAGGGTGGTAGTATAACGTTATGATTCTGACAGACCAGACCAGGTTGGTAGTATAACGTTATGATTCTGACAGACCAGGGTGGTAGTATAACGTAATGATTCTGACAGACCAGACCAGGGTGGTAGTATAACGTTATGATTCTGACAGACCAGACCAGGGTGGTAGTATAACGTTATGATTCTGACAGACCAGACCAGGGTGGTAGTATAACGTTATGATTCTGACAGACCAGACCAGGGTGGTAGTATAACGTTATGATTCTGACAGACCAGACCAGGGTGGTAGTATAACGTTATGATTCTGACAGACCAGACCAGGGTGGTAGTATAACGTTATGATTCTGACAGACCAGACCAGGGTGGTAGTATAACGTTATGATTCTGACAGACCAGGGTGGTAGTATAACGTTATGATTCTGACAGACCAGGGTGGTAGTATAACGTTATGATTCTGACAGACCAGACCAGGGTGGTAGTATAACGTTATGATTCTGACAGACCAGACCAGGGTGGTAGTATAACGTTATGATTCTGACAGACCAGACCAGGGTGGTAGTATAACGTTATGATTCTGACAGACCAGACCAGGGTGGTAGTATAACGTTATGATTCTGACAGACCAGACCAGGGTGGTAGTATAACGTTATGATTCTGACAGACCAGGGTGGTAGTATAACGTTATGATTCTGACAGACCAGGGTGGTAGTATAACGTTATGATTCTGACAGACCAGGGTGGTAGTATAACGTTATGATTCTGACAGACCAGGGTGGTAGTATAACGTTATGATTCTGACAGACCAGGGTGGTAGTATAACGTTATGATTCTGACAGACCAGACCAGGGTGGTAGTATAACGTTATGATTCTGACAGACCAGACCAGGGTGGTAGTATAACGTTATGATTCTGACAGACCAGGGTGGTAGTATAACGTTATGATTCTGACAGACCAGGGTGGTAGTATAACGTTATGATTCTGACAGGCCAGGGTGGTAGTATAACGTTATGATTCTGACAGACCAGACCAGGGTGGTAGTATAACGTTATGATTCTGACAGACCAGGGTGGTAGTATAACGTTATGATTCTGACAGACCAGACCAGGGTGGTAGTATAACGTTATGATTCTGACAGACCAGACCAGGGTTGTAGTATAACGTTATGATTCTGACAGACCAGGGTGGTAGTATAACGTTATGATTCTGACAGACCAGACCAGGGTGGTAGTATAACGTTATGATTCTGACAGACCAGACCAGGGTGGTAGTATAACGTTATGATTCTGACAGACCAGACCAGGGTGGTAGTATAACGTTATGATTCTGACAGACCAGACCAGGGTGGTAGTATAACGTTATGATTCTGACAGACCAGGGTGGTAGTATAACGTTATGATTCTGACAGACCAGACCAGGGTGGTAGTATAACGTTATGATTCTGACAGACCAGACCAGGGTGGTAGTATAACGTTATGATTCTGACAGACCAGACCAGGGTGGTAGTATAACGTTATGATTCTGACAGACCAGACCAGGGTGGTAGTATAACGTTATGATTCTGACAGACCAGGGTGGTAGTATAACGTTATGATTCTGACAGACCAGACCAGGGTGGTAGTATAACGTTATGATTCTGACAGACCAGGGTGGTAGTATAACGTTATGATTCTGACAGACCAGACCAGGGTGGTAGTATAACGTTATGATTCTGACAGACCAGGGTGGTAGTATAACGTTATGATTCTGACAGACCAGACCAGGGTGGTAGTATAACGTTATGATTCTGACAGACCAGGGTGGTAGTATAACGTTATGATTCTGACAGACCAGACCAGGGTGGTAGTATAACGTTATGATTCTGACAGACCAGACCAGGGTGGTAGTATAACGTTATGATTCTGACAGACCAGACCAGGGTGGTAGTATAACGTTATGATTCTGACAGACCAGACCAGGGTGGTAGTATAACGTTATGATTCTGACAGACCAGACCAGGGTGGTAGTATAACGTTATGATTCTGACAGACCAGACCAGGGTGGTAGTATAACGTTATGATTCTGACAGACCAGGGTGGTAGTATAACGTTATGATTCTGACAGACCAGACCAGGGTGGTAGTATAACGTTATGATTCTGACAGACCAGGGTGGTAGTATAACGTTATGATTCTGACAGACCAGACCAGGGTGGTAGTATAACGTTATGATTCTGACAGACCAGACCAGGGTGGTAGTATAACGTTATGATTCTGACAGACCAGACCAGGGTGGTAGTATAACGTTATGATTCTGACAGACCAGGGTGGTAGTATAACGTTATGATTCTGACAGACCAGACCAGGGTGGTAGTATAACGTTATGATTCTGACAGACCAGGGTGGTAGTATAACGTTATGATTCTGACAGACCAGACCAGGGAGGTAGTATAACGTTATGATTCTGACAGACCAGACCAGGGTGGTAGTATAACGTTATGATTCTGACAGACCAGACCAGGGTGGTAGTATAACGTTATGATTCTGACAGACCAGGGTGGTAGTATAACGTTATGATTCTGACAGACCAGGGTGGTAGTATAATGTTATGATTCTGACAGACCAGACCAGGGTGGTAGTATAACGTTATGATTCTGACAGACCAGACCAGGGTGGTAGTATAACGTTATGATTCTGACAGACCAGGGTGGTCGTATAACGTTATGATTCTGACAGACCAGACCAGGGTGGTAGTATAACGTTATGATTCTGACAGACCAGGGTGGTAGTATAACGTTATGATTCTGACAGACCAGCCCAGGGTGGTAGTATAACGTTATGATTCTGACAGACCAGACCAGGGTGGTAGTATAACGTTATGATTCTGACAGACCAGACCAGGGTGGTAGTATAACGTTATGATTCTGACAGACCAGACCAGGGTGGTAGTATAACGTTATGATTCTGACAGACCAGGGTGGTAGTATAACGTTATGATTCTGACAGACCAGACCAGGGTGGTAGTATAACGTTATGATTCTGACAGACCAGACCAGGGTGGTAGTATAACGTCATGATTCTGACAGACCAGGGTGGTAGTATAACGTTATGATTCTGACAGACCAGACCAGGGTGGTAGTATAACGTTATGATTCTGACAGACCAGACCAGGGTGGTAGTATAACGTTATGATTCTGACAGACCAGGTGGTAGTATAACGTTATGATTCTGACAGACCAGACCAGGGTGGTAGTATAACATTATGATTCTGACAGACCAGGGTGGTAGTATAACGTTATGATTCTGACAGACCAGACCAGGGTGGTAGTATAACGTTATGATTCTGACAGACCAGACCAGGGTGGTAGTATAACGTTATGATTCTGACAGACCAGACCAGGGTGGTAGTATAACATTATGATTCTGACAGACCAGACCAGGGTGGTAGTATAACGTTATGATTCTGACAGACCAGACCAGGGTGGTAGTATAACGTTATGATTCTGACAGACCAGACCAGGGTGGTAGTATAACGTTATGATTCTGACAGACCAGACCAGGGTGGTAGTATAACGTTATGATTCTGACAGACCAGACCAGGGTGGTAGTATAACGTTATGATTCTGACAGACCAGGGTGGTAGTATAACGTAATGATTCTGACTAGTTGCAAGGCAACAGTGTCTCACAAACCAGTCGGCATCCCAATTGGCCCCTTATTCCCTATATAGTGCATTGGGGCCTGGTGAAAAAGTAGTGCACTATGTAGGGAATAGGGTGCCACTTGGGATATAGAGTCAGACGGGAGGAGAATGTGCCACGAAATGATTTTGTGAAGCTAACCGTGAAGCTTTGGGTTGTTGCTGTGATCCCTGATTATGGCATGTAGAGTCCATCCAGCTGGAGGCTCATCTACTGTCTGCATGTAGAGTCCATCCAGCTGGAGGCTCATCTACTGTCTGCATGTAGAGTCCATCCAGCTGGAGGCTCATCTACTGTCTGCATGTAGAGTCCATCCAGCTGGAGGCTCATCTACTGTCTGCATGTAGAGTCCATCCAGCTGGAGGCTCATCTACTGTCTGCATGTAGAGTCCATCCAGCTGGAGGCTCATCTACTGTCTGCATGTGGAGTCCATCCAGCTGGAGGCTCATCTACTGTTTGCATGTAGAGTCCATCCCGCTGGAGGCTCATCTACTGTTTGCATGAAGAGTCCATCCAGCTGGAGGCTCATCTACTGTCTGCATGTAGAGTCCATCCAGCTGGAGGCTCATCTACTGTTTGCATGTAGAGTCCATCCAGCTGGAGGCTCATCTACTGTCTGCATGTAGAGTCCATCCAGCTGGAGGCTCATCTACCGTCTGCATGTAGAGTCCATCCAGCTGGAGGCTCATCTACTGTCTGCATGTAGAGTCCATCCAGCTGGAGGCTCATCTACTGTCTGCATGTAGAGTCCATCCAGCTGGAGGCTCATCTACTGTCTGCATGTAGAGTCCATCCAGCTGGAGGCTCATCTACTGTCTGCATGTAGAGTCCATCCAGCTGGAGGCTCATCTACTGTCTGCATGTAGAGTCCATCCAGCTGGAGGCTCATCTACTGTCTGCATGTAGAGTCCATCCAGCTGGAGGCTCATCTACTGTCTGCATGTGGAGTCCATCCAGCTGGAGGCTCATCTACTGTTTGCATGTAGAGTCCATCCCGCTGGAGGCTCATCTACTGTTTGCATGAAGAGTCCATCCAGCTGGAGGCTCATCTACTGTCTGCATGTAGAGTCCATCCAGCTGGAGGCTCATCTACTGTTTGCATGTAGAGTCCATCCAGCTGGAGGCTCATCTACTGTCTGCATGTAGAGTCCATCCAGCTGGAGGCTCATCTACCGTCTGCATGTAGAGTCCATCCAGCTGGAGGCTCATCTACTGTCTGCATGTAGAGTCCATCCAGCTGGAGGCTCATCTACTGTCTGCATGTAGAGTCCATCCAGCTGGAGGCTCATCTACTGTCTGCATGTAGAGTCCATCCCGCTGGAGGCTCATCTACTGTCTGCATGTAGAGTCCATCCAGCTGGAGGCTCATCTACTGTCTGCATGTAGAGTCCATTCAGCTGGAGGCTCATCTACTGTCTGCATGTAGAGTCCATCCAGCTGGAGCCTCATCTACTGTCTGCATGTAGAGTCCATCCAGCTGGAGGCTCATCTACTGTTTGCATGTAGAGTCCATCCAGCTGGAGGCTCATCTACTGTCTGCATGTAGAGTCCATCCAGCTGGAGGCTCATCTACTGTCTGCATGTAGAGTCCATCCAGCTGGAGGCTCATCTACTGTCTGCATGTAGAGTCCATCCAGCTGGAGGCTCATCTACTGTTTGCATGTAGAGTCCATCCAGCGGGAGGCTCATCTACTGTCTGCATGTAGAGTCCATCCAGCTGGAGGCTCATCTACCGTCTGCATGTAGAGTCCATCCAGCTGGAGGCTCATCTACTGTCTGCATGTAGAGTCCATCCAGCTGGAGGCTCATCTACTGTCTGCATGTAGAGTCCATCCAGCTGGAGGGTCATCTACTGTCTGCATGTAGAGTCCATCCAGCTGGAGGCTCATCTACTGTCTGCATGTAGAGTCCATCCAGCTGGAGGCTCATCTACTGTCTGCATGTAGAGTCCATCCAGCTGGAGGCTCATCTACTGTCTGCATGTAGAGTCCATCCAGCTGGAAGCTCATCTACTGTCTGCATGTAGAGTCCATCCAGCTGGAGGCTCATCTACTGTCTGCATGTAGAGTCCATCCAGCTGGAGGCTCATCTACTGTCTGCATGTAGAGTCCATCCAGCTGGAGGTTCATCTACTGTCTGCATGTAGAGTCCATCCAGCTGGAGGCTCATCTACTGTCTGCATGTAGAGTCCATCCAGCTGGAGGCTCATCTACTGTCTGCATGTAGAGTCCATCCAGCTGGAGGCTCATCTACTGTCTGCATGTAGAGTCCATCCAGCTGGAGGCTCATCTACTGTCTGCATGTAGAGTCCATCCAGCTGGAGGCTCATCTACTGTCTGCATGTAGAGTCCATCCAGCTGGAGGCTCATCTACTGTCTGCATGTAGAGTCCATCCAGCTGGAGGCTCATCTACTGTCTGCATGTAGAGTCCATCCAGCTGGAGGCTCATCTACTGTTTGACTCATTCAGCAGGATTCAGGTCTGGATGGGGGTCGCATCTCAAATGGTGCTCTATTCCCACGGCTCATAGGATGTCTTTTGGGACCCAAACGACCTCTCTGCCACAACAACACCTTAATTACCACGCGAGGAGGAAGAGGAGGAGGAAGAGGGGAGGAGGAGAGGAGGATGAGGATGAGAGGAGGAAGAGGAGGAAGAGGAGGATGAGAGGATAGAGAGGAGGAAGAGAGGAGGAAGAGAGGGAGGAGGATGAGAGGATAAAGAGAGGAGGATGAGGAGGAGGAAGAGAAGGAGGATGAGAGGAGGAGGAGAGGAGGATAAGAGGATGAGAGGAGGAAGAGCAGGAGGAGGAGGATGAGAGGAGGAAGAGGAGGATGAGAGGATAAAGAGAGGAGGAAGAGAGGAGGAAGAGAGGGAGGATGAGAGGATAAAGAGAGGAGGAGGAGGAGGAGGAAGAGAAGGAGGAGGAGAGGAGGAGGAGAGGAGGATAAGAGGATGAGAGGAGGAAGAGCAGGAGGAGGAGGATGAGAGGAGGAAGAGGAGGAAGAGAGGAGGATGAGAGGAGGAAGAGGAGGAGGAGGAGGAGAAGGAGGAGGAGGATGAGAGGAGGAAGAGGAGGAAGAGGAGGATGAGAGGATAAAGAGAGGAAGAGAGGAGGAAGAGGAGGATGAGAGGAGGAGGAGGATAAGAGGATGAGAGGAGGAAGAGCAGGTGGAGGAGGATGAGAGGAGGAAGAGGAGGAAGAGGAGGATGAGAGGATAAAGAGAGGAGGGAGAGAGGAGGAGGAGGAGAGGAGGAGGAGAGGAGGATAAGAGGATGAGAGGAGGAAGAGCAGGAGGAGGAGGATGAGAGGAGGAAGAGGAGGAGGAGGAGGAGGAGAAGGAGGAGGAGGATGAGAGGAGGAAGAGGAGGAAGAGGAGGATGAGAGGATAAAGAGAGGAGGAAGAGAGGAGGAAGAGGAGGAGGATGAGAGGATAAAGAGAGGAGGAGGAAAGGAGAATGAGATGAAGGACGAGGAAGAGGGGAGAAAGAGGAGCAGGATGAGAGGATAAAGAGAGGAGGATGAGGAGGAGGAAGAGAAGGAGGATGAGAGGAGGAGGAGAGGAGGATGAGAGGATGAGAGGAGGAAGAGAAGGAGGAGGAGGATGAGAGGAGGAAGAGCAGGAGGAGGAGGATGAGAGGAGGAAGAGGAGGAAGAGGAGGATGAGAGGATAAAGAGAGGAGGAGGAGAGGAGGATGAGAGGAGGAAGAGGAGGAGGAGGAGGTGTGAGAGGAGGAAGAGGAGGATGAGAGGATGAAGAGAGGAGGAAGAGAGGAGGATGAGAGGAGGAAGAGGAGGAGGAGGAGGATGAGAGGAGGAAGAGGATGAAGAGGAGGAAGAGGAGGATGAGAGGATAAAGAGAGGAGGAAGAGGAGGATGAGAGGATAAAGAGAGGAGGAAGAGGAGGAGGAGGAGGATGAGAGGAGGGAGAGGAGGATGAGAGGATAAAGAGAGGAGGAGGAGAGGAGGATGAGAGGAGGAAGAGGAGGAGGAGGAGGATGAGAGGAGGAAGAGGAGGAAGAGGAGGATGAGAGGATAAAGAGAGGAGGAGAGAGGAGGAGGAGGAGAGGAGGAGGAGAGGAGGATAAGAGGATGAGAGGAGGAAGAGCAGGAGGAGGAGGATGAGAGGAGGAAGAGGAGGAGGAGGAGGAGGAGAAGGAGGAGGAGGATGAGAGGAGGAAGAGGAGGAAGAGGAGGATGAGAGGATAAAGAGAGGAGGAAGAGAGGAGGAAGAGGAGGAGGATGAGAGGATAAAGAGAGGAGGAGGAAAGGAGAATGAGATGAAGGACGAGGAAGAGGGGAGAAAGAGGAGCAGGATGAGAGGATAAAGAGAGGATAAAGAGAGGAGGATGAGGAGGAGGAAGAGAAGGAGGATGAGAGGAGGAGGAGAGGAGGATGAGAGGATGAGAGGAGGAAGAGAAGGAGGAGGAGGATGAGAGGAGGAAGAGCAGGAGGAGGAGGATGAGAGGAGGAAGAGGAGGAAGAGGAGGATGAGAGGATAAAGAGAGGAGGATGAGAGGAGGAAGAGGAGGAGGAGGAGGTGTGAGAGGAGGAAGAGGAGGATGAGAGGATGAAGAGAGGAGGAAGAGAGGAGGATGAGAGGAGGAAGAGGAGGAGGAGGAGGATGAGAGGAGGAAGAGGATGAAGAGGAGGAAGAGGAGGATGAGAGGATAAAGAGAGGAGGAAGAGGAGGATGAGAGGATAAAGAGAGGAGGAAGAGGAGGAGGAGGAGGATGAGAGGAGGGAGAGGAGGATGAGAGGATAAAGAGAGGAGGAGGAGAGGAGGATGAGAGGAGGAAGAGGAGGAAGAGGAGGATGAGAGGAGGAAGAGGAGGAAGAGGAGGATGAGAGGATAAAGAGAGGAGGAGGAGAGGAGGAGGAGAGGATGAGAGGAGGAAGAGGAGGAGGAGGAGGATGAGAGGAGGAAGAGGAGGAAGAGGAGGAAGAGGAGGATGAGAGGATAAAGAGAGGAGGAGGATGAGAGGATGAGAGGAGGAAGAGGAGGGAGGAGGAGGATGAGAGGTGAGAGGAGGAAGAGAGGCGGAGAAGAGGGGGAGGAGAGAAGGATGAGAGGAGGAGTAGAGGAGGATGAGAGGATGAGAGGAGCAGAAGAGGGGGAGGAGAGGAGGAGAGTAGGATGAGAGGAGGAGTAGAGGAGGATGAGAGGAGGAAGAGAGGAGGAGGAGAGTAGGATGAGAGGAGGAGGAGAGGATGATGGGAATCTGAAACAGTCTTGTCAGAGTGACTCATCGGCGAGTGTTTACTTGACTGTATCTCTTTATCTGGTGAGGAGTCGGTGCTGAAAGGCCTCAGGTTCAGTTGATCCTGAAACATTTATACAACACAAACATGTCTCACTTTGGAAAAGAGTAGCGATAGCGTTAAGGACTACACAATCTGTTCAAATAAAACCCAGAACTCTGAACTCCTCTGGGTTGGGCTTTGGGTGTGAATATGGAGAAGCTGTTTACAAAAGACCGTCTTAAAATAACTTTTCACACGAGGTTGGAGGAGGAGGAGGAGGAGGAGGAGGAAGAGGGGAGGACGAGAGGACTAGGTTGTATAAGAACTCCACACAGTAATACACGACAAGAAGATAAAATCTGTCTGTCTGATAGTATAATGGGTCTGTGTGGTGGTAGACAGCAGTATATCTGTCTGTCTGATAGTATAATGGGTCTGTGTGGTGGTAGACAGCAGTATATCTGTCTGTCTGATAGTATAATGGGTCTGTGTGGTGGTAGACAGCAGTATATCTGTCTGTCTGATAGTATAATGGGTCTGTGTGGTGGTAGACAGCAGTATATCTGTCTGTCTGATAGTATAATGGGTCTGTGTGGTGGTAGACAGCAGTATATCTGTCTGTCTGATAGTATAATGGGTCTGTGGTGGTAGACAGCAGTATATCTGTCTGTCTGATAGTATAATGGGTCTGTGTGGAGGTAGACAGCAGTATATCTGTCTGTCTGATAGTATAATGGGTCTGTGTGGTGGTAGACAGCAGTATATCTGTCTGTCTGATAGTATAATGGGTCTGTGTGGTGGTAGACAGCAGTATATCTGTCTGTCTGATAGTATAATGGGTCTGTGTGGTGGTAGACAGCAGTATACCTGTCTGTCTGATAGTATAATGGGTCTGTGTGGTGGTAGACAGCAGTATATCTGTCTGTCTGATAGTATAATGGGTCTGTGTGGTGGTAGACAGCAGTATATCTGTCTGTCTGATAGTATAATGGGTCTGTGTGGTGGTAGACAGCAGTATATCTGTCTGTCTGATAGTATAATGGGTCTATGGTGGTAGACAGCAGTATATCTGTCTGTCTGATAGTATAATGGGTCTGTGTGGTGGTAGACAGCAGTATATCTGTCTGTCTGATAGTATAATGGGTCTGTGTGGAGGTAGACAGCAGTATATCTGTCTGTCTGATAGTATAATGGGTCTATGGTGGTAGACAGCAGTATATCTGTCTGTCTGATAGTATAATGGGTCTGTGTGGTGGTAGACAGCAGTATATCTGTCTGTCTGATAGTATAATGGGTCTGTGTGGTGGTAGACAGCAGTATATCTGTCTGTCTGATAGTATAATGGGTCTGTGTGGTGGTAGACAGCAGTATATCTGTCTGTCTGATAGTATAATGGGTCTGTGTGGTGGTAGACAGCAGTATATCTGTCTGTCTGATAGTATAATGGGTCTGTGTGGTGGTAGACAGCAGTATATCTGTCTGTCTGATAGTATAATGGGTCTGTGTGTGGTGGTAGACAGCGGTATACCTGTCTGTCTGATAGTATAATGGGTCTGTGTGGTGGTAGACAGCAGTATATCTGTCTGTCTGATAGTATAATGGGTCTGTGTGGTGGTAGACAGCAGTATATCTGTCTGTCTGATAGTATAATGGGTCTGTGTGGTGGTAGACAGCAGTATATCTGTCTGTCTGATAGTATAATGGGTCTGTGTGGAGGTAGACAGCAGTATATCTGTCTGTCTGATAGTATAATGGGTCTGTGTGGTGGTAGACAGCAGTATATCTGTCTGTCTGATAGTATAATGGGTCTGTGTGGTGGTAGACAGCAGTATATCTGTCTGTCTGATAGTATAATGGGTCTGTGTGGTGGTAGACAGCAGTATATCTGTCTGTCTGATAGTATAATGGGTCTGTGTGGTGGTAGACAGCAGTATATCTGTCTGTCTGATAGTATAATGGGTCTGTGTGGTGGTAGACAGCAGTATATCTGTCTGTCTGATAGTATAATGGGTCTGTGTGGTGGTAGACAGCAGTATATCTGTCTGTCTGATAGTATAATGGGTCTGTGTGGTGGTAGACAGCAGTATATCTGTCTGTCTGATAGTATAATGGGTCTGTGTGGTGGTAGACAGCAGTATATCTGTCTGTCTGATAGTATAATGGGTCTGTGTGGTGGTAGACAGCAGTATATCTGTCTGTCTGATAGTATAATGGGTCTGTGTGGTGGTAGACAGCAGTATATCTGTCTGTCTGATAGTATAATGGGTCTGTGTGGTGGTAGACAGCAGTATATCTGTCTGTCTGATAGTATAATGGGTCTGTGTGGTGGTAGACAGCAGTATATCTGTCTGTCTGATAGTATAATGGGTCTGTGTGGTGGTAGACAGCAGTATATCTGTCTGTCTGATAGTATAATGGGTCTGTGTGGTGGTAGACAGCAGTATATCTGTCTGTCTGATAGTATAATGGGTCTGTGTGGTGGTAGACAGCAGTATATCTGTCTGTCTGATAGTATAATGGGTCTGTGTGGTGGTAGACAGCAGTATATCTGTCTGTCTGATAGTATAATGGGTCTGTGTGGTGGTAGACAGCAGTATATCTGTCTGTCTGATAGTATAATGGGTCTGTGTGGTGGTAGACAGCAGTATATCTGTCTGTCTGATAGTATAATGGGTCTGTGTGGTGGTAGACAGCAGTATATCTGTCTGTCTGATAGTATAATGGGTCTGTGTGGTGGTAGACAGCAGTATATCTGTCTGTCTGATAGTATAATGGGTCTGTGTGGTGGTAGACAGCAGTATATCTGTCTGTCTGATAGTATAATGGGTCTGTGTGGTGGTAGACAGCAGTATATCTGTCTGTCTGATAGTATAATGGGTCTGTGTGGTGGTAGACAGCAGTATATCTGTCTGTCTGATAGTATAATGGGTCTGTGTGGTGGTAGACAGCAGTATATCTGTCTGTCTGATAGTATAATGGGTCTGTGTGGTGGTAGACAGCAGTATATCTGTCTGTCTGATAGTATAATGGGTCTGTGTGGTGGTAGACAGCAGTATATCTGTCTGTCTGATAGTATAATGGGTCTGTGTGGTGGTAGACAGCAGTATATCTGTCTGTCTGATAGTATAATGGGTCTGTGTGGTGGTAGACAGCAGTATATCTGTCTGTCTGATAGTATAATGGGTCTGTGTGGTGGTAGACAGCAGTATATCTGTCTGTCTGATAGTATAATGGGTCTGTGTGGTGGTAGACAGCAGTATATCTGTCTGTCTGATAGTATAATGGGTCTGTGTGGTGGTAGACAGCAGTATATCTGTCTGTCTGATAGTATAATGGGTCTGTGTGGTGGTAGACAGCAGTATATCTGTCTGTCTGATAGTATAATGGGTCTGTGTGGTGGTAGACAGCAGTATATCTGTCTGTCTGATAGTATAATGGGTCTGTGTGGTGGTAGACAGCAGTATATCTGTCTGTCTGATAGTATAATGGGTCTGTGTGGTGGTAGACAGCAGTATATCTGTCTGTCTGATAGTATAATGGGTCTGTGTGGTGGTAGACAGCAGTATATCTGTCTGTCTGATAGTATAATGGGTCTGTGTGGTGGTAGACAGCAGTATATCTGTCTGTCTGATAGTATAATGGGTCTGTGTGGTGGTAGACAGCAGTATATCTGTCTGTCTGATAGTATAATGGGTCTGTGTGGTGGTAGACAGCAGTATATCTGTCTGTCTGATAGTATAATGGGTCTGTGTGGTGGTAGACAGCAGTATATCTGTCTGTCTGATAGTATAATGGGTCTGTGTGGTGGTAGACAGCAGTATATCTGTCTGTCTGATAGTATAATGGGTCTGTGTGGTGGTAGACAGCAGTATATCTGTCTGTCTGATAGTATAATGGGTCTGTGTGGTGGTAGACAGCAGTATATCTGTCTGTCTGATAGTATAATGGGTCTGTGTGGTGGTAGACAGCAGTATATCTGTCTGTCTGATAGTATAATGGGTCTGTGTGGTGGTAGACAGCAGTATATCTGTCTGTCTGATAGTATAATGGGTCTGTGTGGTGGTAGACAGCAGTATATCTGTCTGTCTGATAGTATAATGGGTCTGTGTGGTGGTAGACAGCAGTATATCTGTCTGTCTGATAGTATAATGGGTCTGTGTGGTGGTAGACAGCAGTATATCTGTCTGTCTGATAGTATAATGGGTCTGTGTGGTGGTAGACAGCAGTATATCTGTCTGTCTGATAGTATAATGGGTCTGTGTGGTGGTAGACAGCAGTATATCTGTCTGTCTGATAGTATAATGGGTCTGTGTGGTGGTAGACAGCAGTATATCTGTCTGTCTGATAGTATAATGGGTCTGTGTGGTGGTAGACAGCAGTATATCTGTCTGTCTGATAGTATAATGGGTCTGTGTGGTGGTAGACAGCAGTATATCTGTCTGTCTGATAGTATAATGGGTCTGTGTGGTGGTAGACAGCAGTATATCTGTCTGTCTGATAGTATAATGGGTCTGTGTGGTGGTAGACAGCAGTATATCTGTCTGTCTGATAGTATAATGGGTCTGTGTGGTGGTAGACAGCAGTATATCTGTCTGTCTGATAGTATAATGGGTCTGTGTGGTGGTAGACAGCAGTATATCTGTCTGTCTGATAGTATAATGGGTCTGTGTGGTGGTAGACAGCAGTATATCTGTCTGTCTGATAGTATAATGGGTCTGTGTGGTGGTAGACAGCAGTATATCTGTCTGTCTGATAGTATAATGGGTCTGTGTGGTGGTAGACAGCAGTATATCTGTCTGTCTGATAGTATAATGGGTCTGTGTGGTGGTAGACAGCAGTATATCTGTCTGTCTGATAGTATAATGGGTCTGTGTGGTGGTAGACAGCAGTATATCTGTCTGTCTGATAGTATAATGGGTCTGTGTGGTGGTAGACAGCAGTATATCTGTCTGTCTGATAGTATAATGGGTCTGTGTGGTGGTAGACAGCAGTATATCTGTCTGTCTGATAGTATAATGGGTCTGTGTGGTGGTAGACAGCAGTATATCTGTCTGTCTGATAGTATAATGGGTCTGTGTGGTGGTAGACAGCAGTATATCTGTCTGTCTGATAGTATAATGGGTCTGTGTGGTGGTAGACAGCAGTATATCTGTCTGTCTGATAGTATAATGGGTCTGTGTGGTGGTAGACAGCAGTATATCTGTCTGTCTGATAGTATAATGGGTCTGTGTGGTGGTAGACAGCAGTATATCTGTCTGTCTGATAGTATAATGGGTCTGTGTGGTGGTAGACAGCAGTATATCTGTCTGTCTGATAGTATAATGGGTCTGTGTGGTGGTAGACAGCAGTATATCTGTCTGTCTGATAGTATAATGGGTCTGTGTGGTGGTAGACAGCAGTATATCTGTCTGTCTGATAGTATAATGGGTCTGTGTGGTGGTAGACAGCAGTATATCTGTCTGTCTGATAGTATAATGGGTCTGTGTGGTGGTAGACAGCAGTATATCTGTCTGTCTGATAGTATAATGGGTCTGTGTGGTGGTAGACAGCAGTATATCTGTCTGTCTGATAGTATAATGGGTCTGTGTGGTGGTAGACAGCAGTATATCTGTCTGTCTGATAGTATAATGGGTCTGTGTGGTGGTAGACAGCAGTATATCTGTCTGTCTGATAGTATAATGGGTCTGTGTGGTGGTAGACAGCAGTATATCTGTCTGTCTGATAGTATAATGGGTCTGTGTGGTGGTAGACAGCAGTATATCTGTCTGTCTGATAGTATAATGGGTCTGTGTGGTGGTAGACAGCAGTATATCTGTCTGTCTGATAGTATAATGGGTCTGTGTGGTGGTAGACAGCAGTATATCTGTCTGTCTGATAGTATAATGGGTCTGTGTGGTGGTAGACAGCAGTATATCTGTCTGTCTGATAGTATAATGGGTCTGTGTGGTGGTAGACAGCAGTATATCTGTCTGTCTGATAGTATAATGGGTCTGTGTGGTGGTAGACAGCAGTATATCTGTCTGTCTGATAGTATAATGGGTCTGTGTGGTGGTAGACAGCAGTATATCTGTCTGTCTGATAGTATAATGGGTCTGTGTGGTGGTAGACAGCAGTATATCTGTCTGTCTGATAGTATAATGGGTCTGTGTGGTGGTAGACAGCAGTATATCTGTCTGTCTGATAGTATAATGGGTCTGTGTGGTGGTAGACAGCAGTATATCTGTCTGTCTGATAGTATAATGGGTCTGTGTGGTGGTAGACAGCAGTATATCTGTCTGTCTGATAGTATAATGGGTCTGTGTGGTGGTAGACAGCAGTATATCTGTCTGTCTGATAGTATAATGGGTCTGTGTGGTGGTAGACAGCAGTATATCTGTCTGTCTGATAGTATAATGGGTCTGTGTGGTGGTAGACAGCAGTATATCTGTCTGTCTGATAGTATAATGGGTCTGTGTGGTGGTAGACAGCAGTATATCTGTCTGTCTGATAGTATAATGGGTCTGTGTGGTGGTAGACAGCAGTATATCTGTCTGTCTGATAGTATAATGGGTCTGTGTGGTGGTAGACAGCAGTATATCTGTCTGTCTGATAGTATAATGGGTCTGTGTGGTGGTAGACAGCAGTATATCTGTCTGTCTGATAGTATAATGGGTCTGTGTGGTGGTAGACAGCAGTATATCTGTCTGTCTGATAGTATAATGGGTCTGTGTGGTGGTAGACAGCAGTATATCTGTCTGTCTGATAGTATAATGGGTCTGTGTGGTGGTAGACAGCAGTATATCTGTCTGTCTGATAGTATAATGGGTCTGTGTGGTGGTAGACAGCAGTATATCTGTCTGTCTGATAGTATAATGGGTCTGTGTGGTGGTAGACAGCAGTATATCTGTCTGTCTGATAGTATAATGGGTCTGTGTGGTGGTAGACAGCAGTATATCTGTCTGTCTGATAGTATAATGGGTCTGTGTGGTGGTAGACAGCAGTATATCTGTCTGTCTGATAGTATAATGGGTCTGTGTGGTGGTAGACAGCAGTATATCTGTCTGTCTGATAGTATAATGGGTCTGTGTGGTGGTAGACAGCAGTATATCTGTCTGTCTGATAGTATAATGGGTCTGTGTGGTGGTAGACAGCAGTATATCTGTCTGTCTGATAGTATAATGGGTCTGTGTGGTGGTAGACAGCAGTATATCTGTCTGTCTGATAGTATAATGGGTCTGTGTGGTGGTAGACAGCAGTATATCTGTCTGTCTGATAGTATAATGGGTCTGTGTGGTGGTAGACAGCAGTATATCTGTCTGTCTGATAGTATAATGGGTCTGTGTGGTGGTAGACAGCAGTATATCTGTCTGTCTGATAGTATAATGGGTCTGTGTGGTGGTAGACAGCAGTATATCTGTCTGTCTGATAGTATAATGGGTCTGTGTGGTGGTAGACAGCAGTATATCTGTCTGTCTGATAGTATAATGGGTCTGTGTGGTGGTAGACAGCAGTATATCTGTCTGTCTGATAGTATAATGGGTCTGTGTGGTGGTAGACAGCAGTATATCTGTCTGTCTGATAGTATAATGGGTCTGTGTGGTGGTAGACAGCAGTATATCTGTCTGTCTGATAGTATAATGGGTCTGTGTGGTGGTAGACAGCAGTATATCTGTCTGTCTGATAGTATAATGGGTCTGTGTGGTGGTAGACAGCAGTATATCTGTCTGTCTGATAGTATAATGGGTCTGTGTGGTGGTAGACAGCAGTATATCTGTCTGTCTGATAGTATAATGGGTCTGTGTGGTGGTAGACAGCAGTATATCTGTCTGTCTGATAGTATAATGGGTCTGTGTGGTGGTAGACAGCAGTATATCTGTCTGTCTGATAGTATAATGGGTCTGTGTGGTGGTAGACAGCAGTATATCTGTCTGTCTGATAGTATAATGGGTCTGTGTGGTGGTAGACAGCAGTATATCTGTCTGTCTGATAGTATAATGGGTCTGTGTGGTGGTAGACAGCAGTATATCTGTCTGTCTGATAGTATAATGGGTCTGTGTGGTGGTAGACAGCAGTATATCTGTCTGTCTGATAGTATAATGGGTCTGTGTGGTGGTAGACAGCAGTATATCTGTCTGTCTGATAGTATAATGGGTCTGTGTGGTGGTAGACAGCAGTATATCTGTCTGTCTGATAGTATAATGGGTCTGTGTGGTGGTAGACAGCAGTATATCTGTCTGTCTGATAGTATAATGGGTCTGTGTGGTGGTAGACAGCAGTATATCTGTCTGTCTGATAGTATAATGGGTCTGTGTGGTGGTAGACAGCAGTATATCTGTCTGTCTGATAGTATAATGGGTCTGTGTGGTGGTAGACAGCAGTATATCTGTCTGTCTGATAGTATAATGGGTCTGTGTGGTGGTAGACAGCAGTATATCTGTCTGTCTGATAGTATAATGGGTCTGTGTGGTGGTAGACAGCAGTATATCTGTCTGTCTGATAGTATAATGGGTCTGTGTGGTGGTAGACAGCAGTATATCTGTCTGTCTGATAGTATAATGGGTCTGTGTGGTGGTAGACAGCAGTATATCTGTCTGTCTGATAGTATAATGGGTCTGTGTGGTGGTAGACAGCAGTATATCTGTCTGTCTGATAGTATAATGGGTCTGTGTGGTGGTAGACAGCAGTATATCTGTCTGTCTGATAGTATAATGGGTCTGTGTGGTGGTAGACAGCAGTATATCTGTCTGTCTGATAGTATAATGGGTCTGTGTGGTGGTAGACAGCAGTATATCTGTCTGTCTGATAGTATAATGGGTCTGTGTGGTGGTAGACAGCAGTATATCTGTCTGTCTGATAGTATAATGGGTCTGTGTGGTGGTAGACAGCAGTATATCTGTCTGTCTGATAGTATAATGGGTCTGTGTGGTGGTAGACAGCAGTATATCTGTCTGTCTGATAGTATAATGGGTCTGTGTGGTGGTAGACAGCAGTATATCTGTCTGTCTGATAGTATAATGGGTCTGTGTGGTGGTAGACAGCAGTATATCTGTCTGTCTGATAGTATAATGGGTCTGTGTGGTGGTAGACAGCAGTATATCTGTCTGTCTGATAGTATAATGGGTCTGTGTGGTGGTAGACAGCAGTATATCTGTCTGTCTGATAGTATAATGGGTCTGTGTGGTGGTAGACAGCAGTATATCTGTCTGTCTGATAGTATAATGGGTCTGTGTGGTGGTAGACAGCAGTATATCTGTCTGTCTGATAGTATAATGGGTCTGTGTGGTGGTAGACAGCAGTATATCTGTCTGTCTGATAGTATAATGGGTCTGTGTGGTGGTAGACAGCAGTATATCTGTCTGTCTGATAGTATAATGGGTCTGTGTGGTGGTAGACAGCAGTATATCTGTCTGTCTGATAGTATAATGGGTCTGTGTGGTGGTAGACAGCAGTATATCTGTCTGTCTGATAGTATAATGGGTCTGTGTGGTGGTAGACAGCAGTATATCTGTCTGTCTGATAGTATAATGGGTCTGTGTGGTGGTAGACAGCAGTATATCTGTCTGTCTGATAGTATAATGGGTCTGTGTGGTGGTAGACAGCAGTATATCTGTCTGTCTGATAGTATAATGGGTCTGTGTGGTGGTAGACAGCAGTATATCTGTCTGTCTGATAGTATAATGGGTCTGTGTGGTGGTAGACAGCAGTATATCTGTCTGTCTGATAGTATAATGGGTCTGTGTGGTGGTAGACAGCAGTATATCTGTCTGTCTGATAGTATAATGGGTCTGTGTGGTGGTAGACAGCAGTATATCTGTCTGTCTGATAGTATAATGGGTCTGTGTGGTGGTAGACAGCAGTATATCTGTCTGTCTGATAGTATAATGGGTCTGTGTGGTGGTAGACAGCAGTATATCTGTCTGTCTGATAGTATAATGGGTCTGTGTGGTGGTAGACAGCAGTATATCTGTCTGTCTGATAGTATAATGGGTCTGTGTGGTGGTAGACAGCAGTATATCTGTCTGTCTGATAGTATAATGGGTCTGTGTGGTGGTAGACAGCAGTATATCTGTCTGTCTGATAGTATAATGGGTCTGTGTGGTGGTAGACAGCAGTATATCTGTCTGTCTGATAGTATAATGGGTCTGTGTGGTGGTAGACAGCAGTATATCTGTCTGTCTGATAGTATAATGGGTCTGTGTGGTGGTAGACAGCAGTATATCTGTCTGTCTGATAGTATAATGGGTCTGTGTGGTGGTAGACAGCAGTATATCTGTCTGTCTGATAGTATAATGGGTCTGTGTGGTGGTAGACAGCAGTATATCTGTCTGTCTGATAGTATAATGGGTCTGTGTGGTGGTAGACAGCAGTATATCTGTCTGTCTGATAGTATAATGGGTCTGTGTGGTGGTAGACAGCAGTATATCTGTCTGTCTGATAGTATAATGGGTCTGTGTGGTGGTAGACAGCAGTATATCTGTCTGTCTGATAGTATAATGGGTCTGTGTGGTGGTAGACAGCAGTATATCTGTCTGTCTGATAGTATAATGGGTCTGTGTGGTGGTAGACAGCAGTATATCTGTCTGTCTGATAGTATAATGGGTCTGTGTGGTGGTAGACAGCAGTATATCTGTCTGTCTGATAGTATAATGGGTCTGTGTGGTGGTAGACAGCAGTATATCTGTCTGTCTGATAGTATAATGGGTCTGTGTGGTGGTAGACAGCAGTATATCTGTCTGTCTGATAGTATAATGGGTCTGTGTGGTGGTAGACAGCAGTATATCTGTCTGTCTGATAGTATAATGGGTCTGTGTGGTGGTAGACAGCAGTATATCTGTCTGTCTGATAGTATAATGGGTCTGTGTGGTGGTAGACAGCAGTATATCTGTCTGTCTGATAGTATAATGGGTCTGTGTGGTGGTAGACAGCAGTATATCTGTCTGTCTGATAGTATAATGGGTCTGTGTGGTGGTAGACAGCAGTATATCTGTCTGTCTGATAGTATAATGGGTCTGTGTGGTGGTAGACAGCAGTATATCTGTCTGTCTGATAGTATAATGGGTCTGTGTGGTGGTAGACAGCAGTATATCTGTCTGTCTGATAGTATAATGGGTCTGTGTGGTGGTAGACAGCAGTATATCTGTCTGTCTGATAGTATAATGGGTCTGTGTGGTGGTAGACAGCAGTATATCTGTCTGTCTGATAGTATAATGGGTCTGTGTGGTGGTAGACAGCAGTATATCTGTCTGTCTGATAGTATAATGGGTCTGTGTGGTGGTAGACAGCAGTATATCTGTCTGTCTGATAGTATAATGGGTCTGTGTGGTGGTAGACAGCAGTATATCTGTCTGTCTGATAGTATAATGGGTCTGTGTGGTGGTAGACAGCAGTATATCTGTCTGTCTGATAGTATAATGGGTCTGTGTGGTGGTAGACAGCAGTATATCTGTCTGTCTGATAGTATAATGGGTCTGTGTGGTGGTAGACAGCAGTATATCTGTCTGTCTGATAGTATAATGGGTCTGTGTGGTGGTAGACAGCAGTATATCTGTCTGTCTGATAGTATAATGGGTCTGTGTGGTGGTAGACAGCAGTATATCTGTCTGTCTGATAGTATAATGGGTCTGTGTGGTGGTAGACAGCAGTATATCTGTCTGTCTGATAGTATAATGGGTCTGTGTGGTGGTAGACAGCAGTATATCTGTCTGTCTGATAGTATAATGGGTCTGTGTGGTGGTAGACAGCAGTATATCTGTCTGTCTGATAGTATAATGGGTCTGTGTGGTGGTAGACAGCAGTATATCTGTCTGTCTGATAGTATAATGGGTCTGTGTGGTGGTAGACAGCAGTATATCTGTCTGTCTGATAGTATAATGGGTCTGTGTGGTGGTAGACAGCAGTATATCTGTCTGTCTGATAGTATAATGGGTCTGTGTGGTGGTAGACAGCAGTATATCTGTCTGTCTGATAGTATAATGGGTCTGTGTGGTGGTAGACAGCAGTATATCTGTCTGTCTGATAGTATAATGGGTCTGTGTGGTGGTAGACAGCAGTATATCTGTCTGTCTGATAGTATAATGGGTCTGTGTGGTGGTAGACAGCAGTATATCTGTCTGTCTGATAGTATAATGGGTCTGTGTGGTGGTAGACAGCAGTATATCTGTCTGTCTGATAGTATAATGGGTCTGTGTGGTGGTAGACAGCAGTATATCTGTCTGTCTGATAGTATAATGGGTCTGTGTGGTGGTAGACAGCAGTATATCTGTCTGTCTGATAGTATAATGGGTCTGTGTGGTGGTAGACAGCAGTATATCTGTCTGTCTGATAGTATAATGGGTCTGTGTGGTGGTAGACAGCAGTATATCTGTCTGTCTGATAGTATAATGGGTCTGTGTGGTGGTAGACAGCAGTATATCTGTCTGTCTGATAGTATAATGGGTCTGTGTGGTGGTAGACAGCAGTATATCTGTCTGTCTGATAGTATAATGGGTCTGTGTGGTGGTAGACAGCAGTATATCTGTCTGTCTGATAGTATAATGGGTCTGTGTGGTGGTAGACAGCAGTATATCTGTCTGTCTGATAGTATAATGGGTCTGTGTGGTGGTAGACAGCAGTATATCTGTCTGTCTGATAGTATAATGGGTCTGTGTGGTGGTAGACAGCAGTATATCTGTCTGTCTGATAGTATAATGGGTCTGTGTGGTGGTAGACAGCAGTATATCTGTCTGTCTGATAGTATAATGGGTCTGTGTGGTGGTAGACAGCAGTATATCTGTCTGTCTGATAGTATAATGGGTCTGTGTGGTGGTAGACAGCAGTATATCTGTCTGTCTGATAGTATAATGGGTCTGTGTGGTGGTAGACAGCAGTATATCTGTCTGTCTGATAGTATAATGGGTCTGTGTGGTGGTAGACAGCAGTATATCTGTCTGTCTGATAGTATAATGGGTCTGTGTGGTGGTAGACAGCAGTATATCTGTCTGTCTGATAGTATAATGGGTCTGTGTGGTGGTAGACAGCAGTATATCTGTCTGTCTGATAGTATAATGGGTCTGTGTGGTGGTAGACAGCAGTATATCTGTCTGTCTGATAGTATAATGGGTCTGTGTGGTGGTAGACAGCAGTATATCTGTCTGTCTGATAGTATAATGGGTCTGTGTGGTGGTAGACAGCAGTATATCTGTCTGTCTGATAGTATAATGGGTCTGTGTGGTGGTAGACAGCAGTATATCTGTCTGTCTGATAGTATAATGGGTCTGTGTGGTGGTAGACAGCA
>NC_074705.1:4283817-4353817 GCF_029448725.1 Salvelinus fontinalis
CTGTGGGAGCAATTATTAGGAAATGGAAGACATGCAAGACCACTGATAATCTCCCTCGATCTGGGGCTCCACGCAAGATCTCACCCCGTGGGGTCAAAATGATCACAAGAACGGTGAGCAAAAATCCCAGAACCACACTGGGGGACCTAGTGAATGACCTGCAGAGAGCTGAGACCAAAGTAACAAAGCTTACCATCAGTAACACACTACGCCGCCAGGGACTCAAATCCTGTAGTGCCAGACGTGTCCCCCTGCTTAAGCCAGTACATGTCCAGGCCCGTCTGAAGTTTGCTAGAGAGCATTTGGATGATCCATTACAGGGGCTGGTAATTATCCAATCACACAATATTAGGTGTCCTATTTGTGGAAATGTGGTTGGTGGAAATGAAAAGTCATTGATTAGCGAGGGCTGACGTTGGACTAGGTCTATCTTACTCCCCGATACACCAGCACTCTGCTGCTGTGTCTCTGCTCTAATGAATACAGCAGGATAATGCTCAGTGTGGTTGGTGTAAATGAATAGTCATTGATTAGCGAGGGCTGATGGAGATAGAGCTAGTCCAACCTCTTCACACGCTAGTCTGGCATTGATCACTGGGAGCGCACATGGGAGTGGCTATTCCCCGATACACCGGCGTTCCTAATGGGTGGTCCAGGTCTGACCATTAATACATCCTGGGACAAAGACCCAGAGGACTGGGACACTGACCCAGAGAATCAGAGAACCAGAGGACTGGGACACAGACCCAGAGAACCAGAGGACTGGGACACAGACCCAGAGAACCAGAGGACTGGGACACAGACCCAGAGGACTGGGACACAGACCCAGAGGACTGGGACACAGACCCAGAGGACTGGGACAAAGACCCAGAGGACTGGGACAAAGACCCAGAGGACTGGAACACAGACCCAGAGGACTGGGACCCAGACCCAGAGGACTGGGACCCAGACCCAGAGGACTGGGACACAGACCCAAAGAACCAGAGGACTGGGACACAGACCCAAAGACCCAGAGGACTGGAACACAGACCCAAAGACCCAGAGGACTGGAACACAGACCCAAAGACCCAGAGGACTGGAACACAGACCCAAAGAACCAGAGGACTGGGACACAGACCCAGAGGACTGGGACACAGACCCAGAGGACTGGGACACAGACCCAGAGGACTGGGACACAGACCCAGAGAACTGGGACACAGACCCAGAGGACTGGGACACAGACTCAGAGAACCAGAGGACTGGGACACAGACCCAGAGGACTGGGACACAGACCCAGAGGACCAGAGGACTGGGACACAGACCCAGAGGACTGGGACACAGACCCAGAGGACTGGGACACAGACCCAGAGGACTGGGACACAGACCCAGAGAACTGGGACACAGACCCAGAGAACTGGGACACAGACCCAGAGAACTGGGACACAGACCCAGAGGACTGGGACACAGACTCAGAGAACCAGAGGACTGGGACACAGACCCAGAGGACTGGGACACAGACCCAGAGGACCAGAGGACTGGGACACAGACCCAGAGGACTGGGACACAGACCCAGAGGACTGGGACACAGACCCAGAGGACCAGAGGACTGGGACACAGACCCAGAGGACCAGAGGACTGGGACACAGACCCAGAGGACTGGGACACAGACCCAGAGACCCAGAGGACTGAGACACAGACCCAGAGGACTGGGACACAGAACCAGAGAACTGGGACACAGACCCAGAGGACTGGGACACAGACCCAGAGAACTGGGACACAGACCCAGAGGACTGAGACACAGACCCAGAGGACCAGAGGACTGGGACACAGACCCAGAGGACTGAGAAACAGACCCAGAGGACTGGGACACAGACCCAGAGGACTGAGACACAGACCCAGAGGACCAGAGGACTGAGACACAGACCCAGAGGACTGGGACACAGACCCAGAGGACTGAGACACAGACCCAGAGGACCAGAGGACTGGGACACAGACCCAGAGGACTGAGACACAGACCCAGAGGACCAGAGGACTGAGACACAGACCCAGAGGACTAGGACAAAGACCCAGAGGACTGGGACACAGACCCAGAGGACTGAGACACAGACCCAGAGGACCAGAGGACTGGGACCCAGACCCAGAGGACCAGAGGACTGAGACACAGACCCAGAGGACTAGGACAAAGACCCAGAGGACTGGGACACAGACCCAGAGGACTGTGCACTACTTTAGACCAGGACCCTATAGAACCCTATTCCCTATATAGTGCACTAGTTTTGATCAGGACCCTATAGAACCCTATTCCCTATATAGTGCACTACTTTAGACCAGGACCCTATAGAACCCTATTCCCTATATAGTGCACTAGTTTTGATCAGGACCCTAAAGAACCCTAATCCCTATGTAGTGTACTACTTTAGACCAGGGCCCTATAGACCCTATTCCCTATATAGTGTACTACTTTAGACCAGGACCCTATAGAACCCCATTCCCTATATAGTGCACTACTTTAGACCAGAGCCCTATAGAACCCTATTCCCTATATAGTGCACTACTTTAGACCAGGGCCCTGTATACTCAGGGTATAAACAGTATAATGTGTGGTATACTCAGAGTAGACTACAGTATAATGTCTGGTATACTCAGGGTAGACTACAGTATAATGTCTGGTATACTCAGGGTATAAACAGTATAATGTGTGGTATACTCAGGGTATAAACAGTATAATGTGTGGTATACTCAGGGTATAAACAGTATAATGTGTGGTATACTCAGGGTATTAACAGTATAATGTGTGGTATACTCAGGGTATAAACAGTATAATGTGTGGTATACTCAGGGTATAAACAGTATAATGTGTGGTATACTCAGGGTATAAACAGTATAATGGGTGGTATACTCAGGGTAGACTACAGTATAATGTGTGGTATACTCAGGGTAGACTACAGTATAATGTGTGGTATACTCAGGGTATAAACAGTATAATGTGTGGTATACTCAGGGTATTAACAGTATAATGGGTGGTATACTCAGGGTAGACTACAGTATAATGGGTGGTATACTCAGGGTATAAACAGTATAATGTGTGGTATACTCAGGGTATAAACAGTATAATGTGTGGTATACTCAGGGTATCAACAGTATAATGTGTAGTATACTCAGGGTATAAACAGTATAATGGCTGGTATACACAGGGTAGACTACAGTATAATGTGTGGTATACTCAGGGTATATACAGTATAATGTGTGGTATACTCAGGGTATAAACAGTATAATGTGTGGTATACTCAGGGTATAAACAGTATAATGTGTGGTATACTCAGGGTATAAACAGTATAATGTGTGGTATACTCAGGGTATAAACAGTATAATGGGTGGTATACTCAGGGTATAAACAGTATAATGGGTGGTATACTCAGGGTATAAACAGTATAATGTGTGGTATACTCAGGGTATAAACAGTATAATGTGTGGTATACTCAGGGTAGACTACAGTATAATGTCTGGTATACTCAGGGTATTAACAGTATAATGTGTGGTATACTCAGGGTAGACTACAGTATAATGTGTGGTATACTCAGGGTAGACTACAGTATAATGTGTGGTATACTCAGGGTAGACTACAGTATAATGTGTGGTATACTCAGGGTATAAACAGTATAATGTGTGGTATACTCAGGGTATAAACAGTATAATGTGTGGTATACTCAGGGTATTAACAGTATAATGTGTGGTATACTCAGGGTATAAACAGTATAATGTGTGGTATACTCAGGGTATAAACAGTATAATGGGTGGTATACTCAGGGTATTAACAGTATAATGTGTGGTATACTCAGGGTAGACTACAGTATAATGTGTGGTATACTCAGGGTAGACTACAGTATAATGTGTGGTATACTCAGGGTAGACTACAGTATAATGTGTGGTATACTCAGGGTATAAACAGTATAATGTGTGGTATACTCAGGGTATAAACAGTATAATGTGTGGTATACTCAGGGTATTAACAGTATAATGTGTGGTATACTCAGGGTATAAACAGTATAATGTGTGGTATACTCAGGGTATAAACAGTATAATGGGTGGTAAACTCAGGGTATTAACAGTATAATGTGTGGTATACTCAGGGTATAAACAGTATAATGGCTGGTATACTCAGGGCAGACTACAGTATAATGTGTGGTATACTCAGGGTATAAACAGTATAATGTCTGGTATACTCAGGGTATAAACAGTATAATGTGTGGTATACTCAGGGTATAAACAGTATAATGTGTGGTATACTCAGGGTATTAACAGTATAATGTGTGGTATACTCAGGGTATAAACAGTATAATGTGTGGTATACTCAGGGTATTAACAGTATAATGTGTGGTATACTCAGGGTATAAACAGTATAATGTGTGGTATACTCAGGGTATAAACAGTGTAATGTCTGGTATACTCAGGGTATAA
Organism: Salvelinus fontinalis; assembly: GCF_029448725.1. Taxonomy (NCBI): domain Eukaryota; kingdom Metazoa; phylum Chordata; class Actinopteri; order Salmoniformes; family Salmonidae; genus Salvelinus; species Salvelinus fontinalis. The sequence continues at coordinate 4,288,255 of NC_074705.1, forward strand.
CCAGTATAATGTGTGGTATACTCAGGGTATAAACAGTATAATGGGTGGTATACTCAGGGTAGACTACAGTATAATGTGTGGTATACTCAGGGTATTAACAGTATAATGTGTGGTATACTCAGGGTATAAACAGTATAATGCCTGGTATACTCAGGGTATAAACATTATAATGGGTGGTATACTCAGGGTATAAACAGTATAATGTGTGGTATACTCAGGGTATTAACAGTATAATGTGTGGTATACTCAGGGTATAAACAGTATAATGCCTGGTATACTCAGGGTATAAACATTATAATGGGTGGTATACTCAGGGTATAAACAGTATAATGTGTGGTATACTCAGGGTATTAACAGTATAATGTGTGGTATACTCAGGGTATTAACAGTATAATGTGTGGTATACTCAGGGTATAAACAGTATAATGTGTGGTATACTCAGGGTATTAACAGTATAATGTGTGGTATACTCAGGGTATTAACAGTATAATGTGTGGTATACTCAGGGTATTAACAGTATAATGTGTGGTATACTCAGGGTAGACTACAGTATAATGTGTGGTATACTCAGGGTATTAACAGTATAATGTGTGGTATACTCAGGGTATAAACAGTATAATGTGTGGTATACTCAGGGTAGACTACAGTATAATGTGTAGTATACTCAGGGTATTAACAGTATAATGTGTGGTATGCTCAGGGTAGACTACAGTATAATGTGTGGTATACTCAGGGTATAAACAGTATAATGTGTGGTATACTCAGGGTAGACTACAGTATAATGTGTAGTATACTCAGGGTATTAACAGTATAATGTGTGGTATGCTCAGGGTAGACTACAGTATAATGTGTGGTATACTCAGGGTATAAACAGTATAATGTGTGGTATACTCAGGGTATGAACAGTATAATGGATGGTATACTCAGGGTATAAACAGTATAATGTGTGGTATACTCAGGGTATTAACAGTATAATGTGTGGTATACTCCGGGTATAAACAGTATAATGTCTGGTATACTCAGGGTATTAACAGTATAATGTGTGGTATACTCCAGGTATAAACAGTATAATGTCTGGTATACTCAGGGTAGACTACAGTATAATGTGGGGTATACTCAGGGTATTAACAGTATAATGTGTGGTATACTCAGGGTATTAACAGTATAATGTGTTGTATACTCAGGGTAGACTACAGTATAATGTGTGGTATACTCAGGGGATAAACAGTATAATGTGTGGTATACTCAGGGTAGACTACAGTATAATGTGTGGTATACTCAGGGTATAAACAGTATAATGTGTGGTATACTCAGGGTATAAACAGTATAATGTGTGGTATACTCAGGGTATTAACAGTATAATGTGTGGTATACTCAGGGTATAAACAGTATAATGTCTGGTATACTCAGGATATAAACAATATAATGATTGGTATACTCAGAGTATAAACAGTATAATGTCTAGTATACTCAGGGTATAAACAGTATAATGTGTGGTATACTCAGGGTATTAACAGTATAATGGGTGGTATACTCAGGGTAGACTACAGTATAATGTGTGGTATACTCAGGGTATGAACAGTATAATGTGTGGTATACTCAGGTTAGACTACAGTATAATGGATGGTATACTCAGGGTATAAACAGTATAATGTGTGGTATACTCAGGGTATAAACAGTATAATGTGTGGTATACTCAGGGTAGACTACAGTATAATGTGTGGTATACTCAGGGTATAAACAGTATAATGTGTGGTATACTCAGGGTATAAACAGTATAATGTGTGGTATACTCAGGGTATAAACAGAATAATGTGTGGTATACTCAGGGTATAAACTGTATAATGGGTGGTATACTCAGGGTAGACTACAGTATAATGTGTGGTATACTCAGGGTATCAACAGTATAATGTGTGGTATACTCAGGTTAGACTACAGTATAATGTGTGGTATACTCAGGGTATTAACAGTATAATGTCTGGTATACTCAGGGTATAAACAATATAATGTGTGGTATACTCAGGGTATAAACAGTATAATGTGTGGTATACTCAGGATATAAACAGTATAATGTGTGGTATACTCAGGGTATAACCAGTATAATGTGTGGTATACTCAGGGTATAAACAGTATAATGTGTGGTATACTCAGGGTATAACCAGTATAATGTCTGGTATACTCAGGGTAGACTACAGTATAATGTGTGGTATACTCAGGGTATAAACAGTATAATGTGTGGCATACTCAGGGTATAAACAGAATAATGTGTGGTATACTCAGGGTATAAACAGAATAATGTGTGGTATACTCAGGGTAGACTGCAGTATAATGTGTGGTATACTCAGGGTATTAACAGTATAATGTCTGGTATACTCAGGGTATAAACAGAATAATGTGTGGTATACTCAGGGTAGACTGCAGTATAATGTGTGGTATACTCAGAGTATTAACAGTATAATGTGTGGTATACTCAGGGTATAAACAGTATAATGTGTGGTATACTCAGGGTAGACTACAGTATAAGGTGTGGTAAACTCAGGGTAGACTACAGTATAATGTGTGGTATACTCAGGGTATAAACAGTATAATGTGTTGTATACTCAGGGTATAAACAGTATAATGTGTGGTATACTCAGGGTATAAACAGTATAATGTGTGGTATACTCAGGGTATTAACAGTATAATGTGTTGTATACTCAGGGTAGACTACAGTATAATGTGTGGTATACTCAGGGTATAAACAGTATAATGTGTGGTATACTCAGGGTATTAACAGTATAATGTGTGGTATACTCAGGGTAGACTACAGTATAATGTGTGGTATACTCAGGGTATTAACAGTATAATGTGTGGTATACTCAGGGTATAAACAGTATAATGTGTGGTATACTCAGGGTAGACTACAGTATAATGTGTGATATACTCAGGGTATAAACAGTATAATGTGTGGTATACTCAGGGTATAAACAGTATAATGTGTGGTATACTCAGGGTAGACTACAGTATAATGTGTGGTATACTCAGGGTATAAACAGTATAATGTGTGGTATACTCAGGGTATAAACAGTATAATGTGTGGTATACTCAGGGTATAAACAGTATATTGTGTGGTATACTCAGGGTAGACTACAGTATAATGTGTGGTATACTCAGGGTATAAACAGTATAATGTGTGGTATACTCAGGGTATAAACAGTATAATGTGTGGTATACTCAGGGTATAAACAGTATAATGGGTGGTATACTCAGGGTATAAACAGTATAATGTGTGGTATACTCAGGGTATTAACAGTATAATGTGTGGTATACTCAGGGTATAAACAGTATAATGTGTGGTATACTCAGGGTATAAACAATATAATGTGTGGTATACTCAGGGTATTAACAGTATAATGTCTGGTATACTCAGGGTATAAACAGTATAATGTGTGGTATACTCAGGGTAGACTACAGTATAATGTCTGGTATACTCAGGGTATAAACAGTATAATGTGTGGTATACTCAGGGTAGACTACAGTATAATGTGCGGTATACTCCGGGTATAAACAGTATAATGTGTGGTATACTCAGGGTATAAACAGTATAATGCCTGGTATACTCAGGGTATAAACAGTATAATGGGTGGTATACTCAGGGTATAAACAGTATAATGGGTGGTATACTCAGGGTATAAACAGTATAATGGGTGGTATACTCAGGGTATAAACAGTATAATGGGTGGTATACTCAGGGTATTAACAGTATAATGTCTGGTATACTCAGGGTATAAACAGTATAATGTCTGGTATACTCAGGGCATTAACAGTATAATGTCTGGTATACTCAGGGTATAAACAGTATAATGTCTGGTATACTCAGGGTATAAACAGTATAATGTGTGGTATACTCAGGGTATAAACAGTATATTGTGTGGTATACTCAGGGTAGACTACAGTATAATGTGTGGTATACTCAGGGTATAAACAGTATAATGTGTGGTATACTCAGGGTATAAACAGTATAATGTGTGGTATACTCAGGGTATAAACAATATAATGTGTGGTATACTCAGGGTATAAACAGTATAATGTGTGGTATACTCAGGGTATAAACAGTATAATGTGTGGTATACTCAGGGTATTAACAGTATAATGTGTGGTATACTCAGGGTATAAACAGTATAATGTGTAGTATACTCAGGGTAGACTACAGTATAATGTGTGGTATACTCAGGGTAGACTACAGTATAATGTCTGGTATACTCAGGGTATAAACAGTATAATGTGTGGTATACTCAGGGTAGACTACAGTATAATGTGCGGTATACTCCGGGTATAAACAGTATAATGTGTGGTATACTCAGGGTATAAACAGTATAATGTCTGGTATACTCAGGGTATAAACAGTATAATGTCTGTTATACTCAGGGTATAAACAGTATAATGGGTGGTATACTCAGGGTATAAACAGTATAATGGGTGGTATACTCAGGGTATAAACAGTATAATGGGTGGTATACTCAGGGTATAAACAGTATAATGGGTGGTATACTCAGGGTATTAACAGTATAATGTCTGGTATACTCAGGGTATAAACAGTATAATGTCTGGTATACTCAGGGCATTAACAGTATAATGTCTGGTATACTCAGGGTATAAACAGTATAATGTCTGGTATACTCAGGGCATTAACAGTATAATGTGCGGTATACTCCGGGTATAAACAGTATAATGTGTGGTATACTCAGGGTATAAACAGTATAATGTCTGGTATACTCAGGTTATAAACAGTATAATGTCTGGTATACTCAGGGTATAAACAGTATAATGGGTGGTATACTCAGGGTATAAACAGTATAATGGGTGGTATACTCAGGGTATAAACAGTATAATGTCTGGTATACTCAGGGTATAAACAGTATAATGTCTGGTATGCTCAGGGTAGACCACAGTATAATGTGTGGTATACTCAGGGTATAAACAGTATAATGGGTGGTATACTCAGGGTATAAACAGTATAATGGGTGGTATACTCAGGGTATAAACAGTATAATGGGTGGTATACTCAGGGTATTAACAGTATAATGTCTGGTATACTCAGGGTATAAACAGTATAATGTGTGGTATACTCAGGGTATTAACAGTATAATGTGTTGTATACTCAGGGTATAAACAGTATAATGGGTGGTATACTCAGGGTATAAACAGTATAATGTGTGGTATACTCAGGGTATAAACAGTATAATGTCTGGTATACTCAGGGTATAAACAGTATAATGGGTGGTATACTCAGGGTATAAACAGTATAATGGGTGGTATACTCAGGGTATAAACAGTATAATGTGTGGTATACTCAGGGTAGACCACAGTATAATGTGTGGTATACTCAGGGTAGACTACAGTATAATGTGTGGTATACTCAGGGTAGACTACAGTATAATGTGTGGTATACTCAGCGTATAAACAGTATAATGTGTGGTATACTCAGGGTATCAACAGTATAATGTGTAGTATACTCAGGGTATAAACAGTATAATGGCTGGTATACTCAGGGTAGACTACAGTATAATGTGTGGTATACTCAGGGTATATACAGTATAATGTGTGGTATACTCAGGGTATAAACAGTATAATGTGTGGTATACTCAGGGTATAAACAGTATAATGTGTGGTATACTCAGGGTATAAACAGTATAATGTGTGGTATACTCAGGGTATAAACAGTATAATGGGTGGTATACTCAGGGTATAAACAGTATAATGGGTGGTATACTCAGGGTATAAACAGTATAATGTGTGGTATACTCAGGGTATAAACAGTATAATGTGTGGTATACTCAGGGTAGACTACAGTATAATGTCTGGTATACTCAGGGTATTAACAGTATAATGTGTGGTATACTCAGGGTAGACTACAGTATAATGTGTGGTATACTCAGGGTAGACTACAGTATAATGTGTGGTATACTCAGGGTAGACTACAGTATAATGTGTGGTATACTCAGGGTATAAACAGTATAATGTGTGGTATACTCAGGGTATAAACAGTATAATGTGTGGTATACTCAGGGTATTAACAGTATAATGTGTGGTATACTCAGGGTATAAACAGTATAATGTGTGGTATACTCAGGGTATAAACAGTATAATGGGTGGTATACTCAGGGTATTAACAGTATAATGTGTGGTATACTCAGGGTAGACTACAGTATAATGTGTGGTATACTCAGGGTAGACTACAGTATAATGTGTGGTATACTCAGGGTAGACTACAGTATAATGTGTGGTATACTCAGGGTATAAACAGTATAATGTGTGGTATACTCAGGGTATAAACAGTATAATGTGTGGTATACTCAGGGTATTAACAGTATAATGTGTGGTATACTCAGGGTATAAACAGTATAATGTGTGGTATACTCAGGGTATAAACAGTATAATGGGTGGTATACTCAGGGTATTAACAGTATAATGTGTGGTATACTCAGGGTATAAACAGTATAATGGCTGGTATACTCAGGGCAGACTACAGTATAATGTGTGGTATACTCAGGGTATAAACAGTATAATGTCTGGTATACTCAGGGTATAAACAGTATAATGTGTGGTATACTCAGGGTATAAACAGTATAATGTGTGGTATACTCAGGGTATTAACAGTATAATGTGTGGTATACTCAGGGTATAAACAGTATAATGTGTGGTATACTCAGGGTATTAACAGTATAATGTGTGGTATACTCAGGGTATAAACAGTATAATGTGTGGTATACTCAGGGTATAAACAGTGTAATGTCTGGTATACTCAGGGTATAACCAGTATAATGTGTGGTATACTCAGGGTATAAACAGTATAATGGGTGGTATACTCAGGGTAGACTACAGTATAATGTGTGGTATACTCAGGGTATTAACAGTATAATGTGTGGTATACTCAGGGTATAAACAGTATAATGCCTGGTATACTCAGGGTATAAACATTATAATGGGTGGTATACTCAGGGTATAAACAGTATAATGTGTGGTATACTCAGGGTATTAACAGTATAATGTGTGGTATACTCAGGGTATAAACAGTATAATGCCTGGTATACTCAGGGTATAAACATTATAATGGGTGGTATACTCAGGGTATAAACAGTATAATGTGTGGTATACTCAGGGTATTAACAGTATAATGTGTGGTATCATCAGGGTATTAACAGTATAATGTGTGGTATACTCAGGGTATAAACAGTATAATGTGTGGTATACTCAGGGTATTAACAGTATAATGTGTGGTATACTCAGGGTATTAACAGTATAATGTGTGGTATACTCAGGGTATTAACAGTATAATGTGTGGTATACTCAGGGTATTAACAGTATAATGTGTGGTATACTCAGGGTAGACTACAGTATAATGTGTGGTATACTCAGGGTATTAACAGTATAATGTGTGGTATACTCAGGGTATAAACAGTATAATGTGTGGTATACTCAGGGTAGACTACAGTATAATGTGTAGTATACTCAGGGTATTAACAGTATAATGTGTGGTATGCTCAGGGTAGACTACAGTATAATGTGTGGTATACTCAGGGTATAAACAGTATAATGTGTGGTATACTCAGGGTAGACTACAGTATAATGTGTAGTATACTCAGGGTATTAACAGTATAATGTGTGGTATGCTCAGGGTAGACTACAGTATAATGTGTGGTATACTCAGGGTATAAACAGTATAATGTGTGGTATACTCAGGGTATGAACAGTATAATGGATGGTATACTCAGGGTATAAACAGTATAATGTGTGGTATACTCAGGGTATTAACAGTATAATGTGTGGTATACTCCGGGTATAAACAGTATAATGTCTGGTATACTCAGGGTATTAACAGTATAATGTGTGGTATACTCCAGGTATAAACAGTATAATGTCTGGTATACTCAGGGTAGACTACAGTATAATGTGGGGTATACTCAGGGTATTAACAGTATAATGTGTGGTATACTCAGGGTATTAACAGTATAATGTGTTGTATACTCAGGGTAGACTACAGTATAATGTGTGGTATACTCAGGGTATAAACAGTATAATGTGTGGTATACTCAGGGTAGACTACAGTATAATGTGTGGTATACTCAGGGTATAAACAGTATAATGTGTGGTATACTCAGGGTATAAACAGTATAATGTGTGGTATACTCAGGGTATTAACAGTATAATGTGTGGTATACTCAGGGTATAAACAGTATAATGTCTGGTATACTCAGGATATAAACAATATAATGATTGGTATACTCAGAGTATAAACAGTATAATGTCTAGTATACTCAGGGTATAAACAGTATAATGTGTGGTATACTCAGGGTATTAACAGTATAATGGGTGGTATACTCAGGGTAGACTACAGTATAATGTGTGGTATACTCAGGGTATGAACAGTATAATGTGTGGTATACTCAGGTTAGACTACAGTATAATGGATGGTATACTCAGGGTATAAACAGTATAATGTGTGGTATACTCAGGGTATAAACAGTATAATGTGTGGTATACTCAGGGTAGACTACAGTATAATGTGTGGTATACTCAGGGTATAAACAGTATAATGTGTGGTATACTCAGGGTATAAACAGTATAATGTGTGGTATACTCAGGGTATAAACAGAATAATGTGTGGTATACTCAGGGTATAAACAGTATAATGGGTGGTATACTCAGGGTAGACTACAGTATAATGTGTGGTATACTCAGGGTATCAACAGTATAATGTGTGGTATACTCAGGTTAGACTACAGTATAATGTGTGGTATACTCAGGGTATTAACAGTATAATGTCTGGTATACTCAGGGTATAAACAATATAATGTGTGGTATACTCAGGGTATAAACAGTATAATGTGTGGTATACTCAGGGTATAAACAGTATAATGTGTGGTATACTCAGGGTATAACCAGTATAATGTGTGGTATACTCAGGGTATAAACAGTATAATGTGTGGTATACTCAGGGTATAACCAGTATAATGTCTGGTATACTCAGGGTAGACTACAGTATAATGTGTGGTATACTCAGGGTATAAACAGTATAATGTGTGGCATACTCAGGGTATAAACAGAATAATGTGTGGTATACTCAGGGTATAAACAGAATAATGTGTGGTATACTCAGGGTAGACTGCAGTATAATGTGTGGTATACTCAGGGTATAAACAGTATAATGTGTGGTATACTCAGGGTATTAACAGTATAATGTCTGGTATACTCAGGGTATAAACAGAATAATGTGTGGTATACTCAGGGTAGACTGCAGTATAATGTGTGGTATACTCAGAGTATTAACAGTATAATGTGTGGTATACTCAGGGTATAAACAGTATAATGTGTGGTATACTCAGGGTAGACTACAGTATAATGTGTGGTAAACTCAGGGTAGACTACAGTATAATGTGTGGTATACTCAGGGTATAAACAGTATAATGTGTTGTATACTCAGGGTATAAACAGTATAATGTGTGGTATACTCAGGGTATAAACAGTATAATGTGTGGTATACTCAGGGTATTAACAGTATAATGTGTTGTATACTCAGGGTAGACTACAGTATAATGTGTGGTATACTCAAGGTATAAACAGTATAATGTGTGGTATACTCAGGGTATTAACAGTATAATGTGTGGTATACTCAGGGTAGACTACAGTATAATGTGTGGTATACTCAGGGTATTAACAGTATAATGTGTGGTATACTCAGGGTATAAACAGTATAATGTGTGGTATACTCAGGGTAGACTACAGTATAATGTGTGATATACTCAGGGTATAAACAGTATAATGTGTGGTATACTCAGGGTATAAACAGTATAATGTGTGGTATACTCAGGGTAGACTACAGTATAATGTGTGGTATACTCAGGGTATAAACAGTATAATGTGTGGTATACTCAGGGTATAAACAGTATAATGTGTGGTATACTCAGGGTATAAACAGTATATTGTGTGGTATACTCAGGGTAGACTACAGTATAATGTGTGCTATACTCAGGGTATAAACAGTATAATGTGTGGTATACTCAGGGTATAAACAGTATAATGTGTGGTATACTCAGGGTATAAACAGTATAATGGGTGGTATACTCAGGGTATAAACAGTATAATGTGTGGTATACTCAGGGTATTAACAGTATCATGTGTGGTATACTCAGGGTATAAACAGTATAATGTGTGGTATACTCAGGGTATAAACAATATAATGTGTGGTATACTCAGGGTATTAACAGTATAATGTCTGGTATACTCAGGGTATAAACAGTATAATGTGTGGTATACTCAGGGTAGACTACAGTATAATGTCTGGTATACTCAGGGTATAAACAGTATAATGTGTGGTATACTCAGGGTAGACTACAGTATAATGTGCGGTATACTCCGGGTATAAACAGTATAATGTGTGGTATACTCAGGGTATAAACAGTATAATGCCTGGTATACTCAGGGTATAAACAGTATAATGGGTGGTATACTCAGGGTATAAACAGTATAATGGGTGGTATACTCAGGGTATAAACAGTATAATGGGTGGTATACTCAGGGTATAAACAGTATAATGGGTGGTATACTCAGGGTATTAACAGTATAATGTCTGGTATACTCAGGGTATAAACAGTATAATGTCTGGTATACTCAGGGCATTAACAGTATAATGTCTGGTATACTCAGGGTATAAACAGTATAATGTCTGGTATACTCAGGGTATAAACAGTATAATGTGTGGTATACTCAGGGTATAAACAGTATATTGTGTGGTATACTCAGGGTAGACTACAGTATAATGTGTGGTATACTCAGGGTATAAACAGTATAATGTGTGGTATACTCAGGGTATAAACAGTATAATGTGTGGTATACTCAGGGTATAAACAATATAATGTGTGGTATACTCAGGGTATAAACAGTATAATGTGTGGTATACTCAGGGTATAAACAGTATAATGTGTGGTATACTCAGGGTATTAACAGTATAATGTGTGGTATACTCAGGGTATAAACAGTATAATGTGTAGTATACTCAGGGTAGACTACAGTATAATGTGTGGTATACTCAGGGTAGACTACAGTATAATGTCTGGTATACTCAGGGTATAAACAGTATAATGTGTGGTATACTCAGGGTAGACTACAGTATAATGTGCGGTATACTCCGGGTATAAACAGTATAATGTGTGGTATACTCAGGGTATAAACAGTATAATGTCTGGTATACTCAGGGTATAAACAGTATAATGTCTGGTATACTCAGGGTATAAACAGTATAATGGGTGGTATACTCAGGGTATAAACAGTATAATGGGTGGTATACTCAGGGTATAAACAGTATAATGGGTGGTATACTCAGGGTATAAACAGTATAATGGGTGGTATACTCAGGGTATTAACAGTATAATGTCTGGTATACTCAGGGTATAAACAGTATAATGTCTGGTATACTCAGGGCATTAACAGTATAATGTCTGGTATACTCAGGGTATAAACAGTATAATGTCTGGTATACTCAGGGCATTAACAGTATAATGTGCGGTATACTCCGGGTATAAACAGTATAATGTGTGGTATACTCAGGGTATAAACAGTATAATGTCTGGTATACTCAGGGTATAAACAGTATAATGTCTGGTATACTCAGGGTATAAACAGTATAATGGGTGGTATACTCAGGGTATAAACAGTATAATGGGTGGTATACTCAAGGTATAAACAGTATAATGTCTGGTATACTCAGGGTATAAACAGTATAATGTCTGGTATGCTCAGGGTAGACCACAGTATAATGTGTGGTATACTCAGGGTATAAACAGTATAATGGGTGGTATACTCAGGGTATAAACAGTATAATGGGTGGTATACTCAGGGTATAAACAGTATAATGGGTGGTATACTCAGGGTATTAACAGTATAATGTCTGGTATACTCAGGGTATAAACAGTATAATGTGTGGTATACTCAGGGTATTAACAGTATAATGTGTTGTATACTCAGGGTATAAACAGTATAATGGGTGGTATACTCAGGGTATAAACAGTATAATGTGTGGTATACTCAGGGTATAAACAGTATAATGTCTGGTATACTCAGGGTATAAACAGTATAATGGGTGGTATACTCAGGGTATAAACAGTATAATGGGTGGTATACTCAGGGTATAAACAGTATAATGTGTGGTATACTCAGGGTAGACCACAGTATAATGTGTGGTATACTCAGGGTAGACTACATTATAATGTGTGGTATACTCAGGGTAGACTACAGTATAATGTCTGGTATACTCAGGGTATAAACAGTATAATGTCTGGTATACTCAGGGTATAAACAGTATAATGTCTGGTATACTCAGGGTATAAACAGTATAATGTGTGGTATACTCAGGGTATAAACAGTATAATGGGTGGTATACTCAGGGTATAAACAGTATAATGGGTGGTATACTCAGGGTATAAACAGTATAATGGGTGGTATACTCAGGGTATTAACAGTATAATGTCTGGTATACTCAGGGTATTAACAGTATAATGTGTGGTATACTCAGGGCATTAACAGTATAATGTGTGGTATACTCAGGGTATAAACAGTATAATGTGTGGTATACTCAGGGTATAAACAGTATAATGTGTGGTATACTCAGGGTATAAACAGTATAATGTGTGGTATACTCAGGGTATTAACAGTATAATGTGTGGTATACTCAGGGTATAAACAGTATAATGTGTGGTATACTCAGGGTATTAACAGTATAATGGGTGGTATACTCAGGGTAGACTACAGTATAATGTGTGGTATACTCAGGGTATTAACAGTATAATGTGTGGTATACTCAGGGTAGACTACAGTATAATGTGTGGTATACTCAGGGTATAAACAGTATAATGTGTGGTATACTCAGGGTAGACTACAGTATAATGTGTGGTATACTCAGGGTAGACTATAGTATAATGTGTGGTATACTCAGGGTATAAACAGTATAATGTGTGGTATACTCAGGATAGACTACAGTATAATGTGTGGTATACTCAGGGTATAAACAGTATAATGTGTGGTATACTCAGGGTATGAACAGTATAATGTGTGGTATACTCAGGGTATAAACAGTATAATGTGTGGTATACTCAGGGTATAAACAGTATAATGTGTGGTATACTCAGGGTATAAACAGTATAATGTGTGGTATACTCAGGGTATGAACAGTATAATGTGTGGTATACTCAGGGTAGACTACAGTATAATGTGTGGTATACTCAGGGTATGTACAGTATAATGTGTGGTATACTCAGGGTATAAACAGTATAATGTGTGGTATACTCAGGGTAGACTACAGTATAATGTGTGGTATACTCAGGGTATAAACAGTATAATGTGTGGTATACTCAGGGTATAAACAGTATAATGTGTGGTATACTCAGGGTATAAACAGTATAATGTGTGGTATACTCAGGGTATAAACAGTATAATGTGTGGTATACTCAGGGTATAAACAGTATAATGTGTGGTATACTCAGGGTATAAACAGTATAATGTGTGGTATACTCAGGGCAGATTAAGGCCATTCAACACACAGCAGACAGTCAGTCATGGTTCATTGAGGGGTGTGATTCTTCAGGATTATGTAACCGTAAACAACGAGCCGGTGATAGAAGCCAAATTAGCTAAACCCAACCGAGAGCTGCAGCACAATGTGAGAGGAGCTCTGATCAAACCCATAATTACTCTTCAGAGGGGATTGTCAGGAAAAAGGGGGGGGGGGGGGATCGAGCTGCTTTAAAGCTGTATGCGAGGTGGAGAAAACCAAGGGCTTTTAGAATAGTCTCAGACGCTAAAAACAAAATCCAATTGCATTTGTCACATGCGCCGAATACAACAGGTGTAGTAGACCTTACAGTGAAATGCTGAATACAAGTCCTTAAACCAGCAATGCAGTTTAAAGAAAATACAAGTAAGAGATAAAAATAACAAATAATGAAAGAGCAGCAGTAAAATAACAATAGTGAGGCTATATACAGGGTGTTACGGTACAGAGTCAATGTGGAGGCTATATACAGGGGGGTACCGGTACAGAGTCAATGTGGAGACTATATACAGGGGGTACCGGTACAGAGTCAATGTGGAGGCTATATACAGGGTGTTACGGTACAGAGTCAATGTGGAGACTATATACAGGGGGTACCGGTACAGAGTCAATGTGGAGGCTATATACAGGGTGTTACAGTACAGAGTCAATGTGGAGACTATATACAGGGGGTACCGGTACAGAGTCAATGTGGAGGCTATATACAGGGGGTACCGGTACAGAGTCAATGTGGAGACTATATACAGGGGCTACCGGTACAGAGTCAATGTGGAGACTATATACAGGGGGTACCGGTACAGAGTCAATGTGGAGGCTATATACAGGGGGGTACCGGTACAGAGTCAATGTGGAGACTATATACAGGGGGGTACCGGTACAGAGTCAATGTGGAGACTATATACAGGGGGGTACCGGTACAGAGTCAATGTGGAGGCTATATACAGGGGGTACCGGTACAGAGTCAATGTGGAGGCTATATACAGGGTGTTACGGTACAGAGACAATGTGGAGGCTATATACAGGGGGTACCGGTACAGAGTCAATGTGGAGGCTATATACAGGGGGTACCGGTACAGAGTCAATGTGGAGGCTATATACAGGGTGTTACGGTACAGAGTCAATGTGGAGGCTATATACAGGGGGTACCGGTACAGAGTCAATGTGGAGGCTATATACAGGGGGGTACCGGTACAGAGTCAATGTGGAGGCTATATACAGGGGGGTACCGGTACAGAGTCAATGTGGAGGCTATATACAGGGTGTTACGGTACAGAGTCAATGTGGAGACTATATACAGGGGGTACCGGTACAGAGTCAATGTGGAGGCTATATACAGGGGGTACCGGTACAGAGTCAATGTGGAGGCTATATACAGGGGGTACCGGTACAGAGTCAATGTGGAGGCTATATACAGGGTGTTACGGTACAGAGTCAATGTGGAGACTATATACAGGGGGTACCGGTACAGAGTCAATGTGGAGGCTATATACAGGGGGTACCGGTACAGAGTCAATGTGGAGACTATATACAGGGGGTACCGGTACAGAGTCAATGTGGAGGCTATATACAGGGGGTACCGGTACAGAGTCAATGTGGAGACTATTTACAGGGGGTACCGGTACAGAGTCAATGTGGAGACTATTTACAGGGGGTACCGGTACAGAGTCAATGTGGAGGCTATATACAGGGGGTACCGGTACAGAGTCAATGTGGAGACTATATACAGGGGCTACCGGTACAGAGTCAATGTGGAGACTATATACAGGGGGTACCGGTACAGAGTCAATGTGGAGGCTATATACAGGGGGGTACCGGTACAGAGTCAATGTGGAGGCTATATACAGGGGGGTACCGGTACAGAGTCAATGTGGAGGCTATATACAGGGGGGTACCGGTACAGAGTCAATGTGGAGGCTATATACAGGGGGGTACCGGTACAGAGTCAATGTGGAGACTATATACAGGGTGTTACGGTACAGAGTCAATGTGGAGGCTATATACAGGGGGTACCGGTACAGAGTCAATGTGGAGGCTATATACAGGGGGTATCGGTACAGAGTCAATGTGGAAGCTATATACAGGGGGTACTGGTACAGAGTCAATGTGGAGGCTATATACAGGGGGTACTGGTACAGAGTCAATGTGGAGGCTATATACAGGGGGTACCGGTACAGAGTCAATGTGGAGGCTGTATACAGGGGGGTACCGGTACAGAGTCAATGTGGAGGCTATATACAGGGGGTACTGGAGTCAATGTGGAGGCTATATACAGGGGGTACCGGTACAGAGTCAATGTGGAGGCTATGTACAGGGGATAACGGTACAGAGTCAATATGGAGGCTATATACAGGGGGCACCGGTACAGAGTCAATGTGGAGGCTATATACAGGGGGTACCGGTACAGAGTCAATGTGGAGGCTATATACAGGGGGTACCGGTACTGAGTCAATGTGGAGGCTATATACAGGGGGGTACTGGTACAGAGTCAATGTGGAGACTACATACAGGGGGTACCGGTACAGAGTCAATGTGGAGGCTATATACAGGGGGTACCGGTACAGAGTCAATGTGGAGGCTATATACAGGGTGGTACGGTACAGAGTCAATGTGGAGGCTATATACAGGGGGTACCGGTACAGAGTCAATGTGGAGGCTATATACAGGGGGTACCGGTACAGAGTCAATGTGGAGGCTATATACATGGTGTTACGGTACAGAGTTAATGTGGAGGCTATATACAGGGTATTACGGTACAGAGTCAATGTGGAGGCTATATACAGGGTATTACGGTACAGAGTCAATGTGGAGGCTATATACAGGGTATTACGGTACAGAGTCAATGTGGAGGCTATATACATGAGATCTACAGTTTAAACCACTGGAGTGTCATACAACTGGCTGTTCAGGGAGATGGAGGGAGAGATGGAGGGAGATGGAGGGAGATGGAGGGATGGAGATGGAGGGATGGAGATGGAGGGAGGGATGGAGGGAGATGGAGGGATGGAGATGGAGGGAGGGAGATGGATGGAGGGATGGAGATGGAGGGATGGAGATGGAGGGATGGAGATGGAGGGATGGAGATGGAGGGAGATGGAGGGAGGGATGGAGGGAGGGATGGATGGAGATGGAGGGATGGAGATGGAGGGAGGGATGGAGGGAGATGGAGGGAGGGATGGAGGGAGGGATGGATGGAAATGGAGGGATGGAGATGGAGGGATGAGATGAAGGGAGGGATGGATGGAGAGATGGAGGGATGGATGGATGGAGGGAGGGATGGAGATGGAGGGGGAGATGGAGGGGGAGATGGAGGGAGGGGGAGATGGAGGGAGGGATGGAGATGAAGGGGGAGATGGAGGGATGGAGATGGAGGGATGGAGATGGAGGGGGAGATGGAGGGAGGGATGGAGATGGAGGGAGGGAGGGGGGTAGAGGGAGGGATGGAGATGGAGGGAGGGGGGTAGAGGGAGGGAGATGGAGGGAGATTGAGGGATGGAGATGGAGGGATGGAGATGGATGGAGGGGGGGATGGAGGGAGATGGAGGGATGGAGATGGAGGGAGGGGGGTAGAGGGAGGGATGGAGATGGATGGAGGGGGGTAGAGGGAGGGATGGAGATGGAGGGAGGGGGGTAGAGGGAGGGATGGAGATGGAGGGAGATGGAGGGATGGAGATGGATGGAGGGAGGGATGGAGGGAGATGGAGGGATGGAGATGGAGGGAGATGGAGGGAGATGGAGGGATGGAGATGGAGGGATGGAGATGGATGGAGGGAGGGATGGAGGGAGATGGAGGGATGGAGATCGAGGGAGGTGGGTAGAGGGAGGGATGGAGATGGAGGGAGATGGAGGGAGATGGAGGGATGGAGATGGAGGGATGGAGATGGATGGAGGGAGGGATGGAGGGAGATGGAGGGATGGAGATGGAGGGAGGGAGATTGATGGAGGGAGGGATGGAGGGAGATGGAGGGAGATGGAGGGAGGGATGGAGATGGAGGGATGGAGATGGAGGGAGATGGAGGGAGATGGATGGAGGGAGATGGAGGGATGGAGATGGAGGGATGGAGATGGAGGGATGGAGATGGAGGGATGGAGATGGAGGGATGGAGATGGAGGGATGGAGATGGATGGAGGGAGATGGAGGGAGGGATGGAGATGGGGGGATGGAGGGATGTAGATGGATAGAGGGATTGAGGGAGATGGAGGGAGGGATGGAGGGAGGGATGGAGGGATGGAGGGAGATGGAGGGAGGGATGGAGATGGGGGGATGGAGGGATGGAGATGGAGGGAGGGATTGAGGGAGATGGAGGGATGGATGGAGGGAGGGATGGAGGGATGGAGGGATGGAGGGAGATGGAGGGATGGAGGGAGATGGAGGGAGGGATGGAGATGGGGGGATGGAGGGATGGAGATGGAGGGAGGGATTGAGGGAGATGGAGGGATGGATGGAGGGAGGGATTGAGGGAGATGGAGGGATGGATGGAGGGAGGGATGGAGGGAGGGATGGAGGGATGGAGATGGAGGGAGGGATTGAGGGAGATGGAGGGATGGAGGGAGATGGAGGGAGGGATGGAGATGGAGGGATGGAGGGATGGAGATGGAGGGAGGGATTTAGGGAGATGGAGGGATGGAGATGGAGGGATGAGGGAGATGGAGGGAGGGATGGAGGGAGATGGAGGGATGGAGATGGAGGGAGGGATTGAGGGAGATGGAGGGAGGGAGGGATGGAGATGGAGGGATGGAGATGGAGGGATGGAGATGGAGGGATGGAGATGGAGGGATGGAGATGGAGGGATGGAGATGGACGGATGGAGATGGAGGGAGGGATGGAGATGGAGGGATGGAGATGGAGGGATGGAGATGGAGGGAGGGATGGAGATGGTGGGATGGAGATGGATGGATGGAGATGGAGGGATGGAGAGTGGAGGGAGGAGAGATGGAGGGATGGAGATGGAGGGAGGGATGGAGATGGAGGGAGGGATGGAGATGGAGGGATGGAGATGGAGGGAGGGATGGAAGGAGATGGAGGGATGGAGATGGATGGATGGAGATGGAGGGATGGAGATGGAGGGATGGAGATGGAGGGATGGAGATGGAGGGATGGAGATGGAGGGATGGAGGGATGGAAGGAGATGGAGGGATGGAAGGAGATGGAGGGATGGAGATGGAGGGGTGGAGATGGAGGGATGGAGATGGAGGGGTGGAGATGGAGGGATGGAGATGGAGGGATGGAGATGGAGGGATGGAGATGGAGGGATGGAGATGGAGGGATGGAGATGGAGGGATGGAGATGGAGGGATGGAGATGGAGGGATGGAGATGGAGATGGAGGGATGGAGATGGAGGGATGGAGATGGAGGGATGGAGATGGAGGGATGGAGATGGAGGGATGGAGGTGGAGGGATGGAGATGGAGGGAGGGAGATGGAGGGAAGGAGATGGAGATGGAGGGATGGAGATGGAGGGGTGGAGATGGAGGGGTGGAGATGGAGGGATGGAGATGGAGGGAGGGATGGAAGGAGATGGAGGGATGGAGATGGAGGGATGGAGATGAAGGGATGGAGATGGAGGGAGGGATGGAAGGAGATGGAGGGATGGAGATGGAGGGGTGGAGATGGAGGGATGGAGATGGAGGGATGGAGGGATGAGATGGAGGGATGGAGATGGAGATGGAGGGATGGAGATGGAGGGATGGAGATGGAGGGATGGAGATGGAGGGATGGAGATGGAGGGGTGGAGATGGAGGGATGGAGATGGAGGGAGGGATGGAAGGAGATGGAGGGATGGAGATGGAGGGGTGGAGATGGAGGGATGGAGATGGAGGGAGGGATGGAAGGAGATGGAGGGATGGAGATGGAGGGGTGGAGATGGAGTGGTGGAGATGGAGGGATGGAGATGGAGGGAGGGATGGAAGGAGATGGAGGGATGGAGATGGAGGGATGGAGATGGAGGGGTGGAGATGGAGGGGTGGAGATGGAGGGATGGAGATGGAGGGATGGAGATGGAGGGATGGAGATGGAGGGGTGGAGATGGAGGGATGGAGATGGAGGGATGGAGATGGAGGGATGGAGATGGAGGGATGGAGATGGAGGGGTGGAGATGGAGGGAATGGAGATGGAGGGATGGAGATGGAGGGATGGAGATGGAGGGGTGGAGATGAGGGGAATGGCGGAGGATGGAGTGGGATGGAGATGGAGGGGTGGAGATGGAGGGGATGGAGATGGAGGGGAGGGATGGAGGGAGATGGAGGGATGGAGATGGAGGGAGGGATGGAGGGAGATGGAGGGATGGAGATGGAGGGATGGAGATGGAGGGAGGGATGGAGGGAGATGTAGGGAGGGATGGAGGGATGGAGATGGAGGGATGGAGATGGAGGGATGGAGATGAAGGGATGGAGATGAAGGGATGGAGATGGAGGGATGGAGATGGAGGGAGGGATGGAGGTAGATGGAGGGATGGAGATGGAGGGAGGGAGATGGAGGGGTGGAGATGGAGGGGTGGAGATGGAGGGGTGGAGATGGAGGGAAGGAGATGGAGATTGAGGGATGGAGGGAGATGGAGGGATAGAGGGAGATGGAGGGATGGAGATGGAGGGAGGGATGGAGGGAGAAGGAGGGATGGATATGGAGGGATGGAGGGAAGGGTGGAGATGGAGGGATGGAGATGGAGGGGTGGAGATGGAGGGAGGGATGGACATGGAGGGAGATGGAGGGATGGAGATGGAGGGATGGAGATGGAGGGGTGGAGATGGAGGGAGGGATGAGATGGAGAGATGGAGGGATGGAGATGGAGATGGAGGGAGCAGCAGTTTGATTAGCTGTGTTGTTCCCTCCCACCTGTTGACACCTACTAAGGTTAAAGGTGAACGACGTTCGGGCGCTTTTATAACGTCTGGCTTCTAGCACACGTCCCAATTGGTACCCTATTCCCTATATAGTGCACTACCTTTAACCAGAGCCCTGTGCTGCGCTATATACACTGTATAGGGAACTGGGTCCATTTGTGCCCCAACCCTAGCTCCCATTGGGCAGCGTGAATATTCTCTGGTTCAGCAGACCGGGCCTAGTGATGCGATGGTCCTGTGTGAGTGAACAGAGTGCTTTTCACAGAAGACGTACCATTTTCTGCCTGGGTGGCGAGGCAAGGACTACATCCCAAACTGCACCCTATTCCCTATGTAGCACTACTTTTGACAAGGGCCTATAGGGATGTAGTGCACTATGTAGGGAATAGGGTGCCATTTGGAACACATCCAAAGGAGAGGAGAAGAGGAGGATGATGGGAGGAGGTAGAAAGTCATTAAGGTCTGCCCACGCTACCGATGCACATCCAAGGACGACAACCTTGGAGATGAAGAAGTCAACGGCTGAAGTTACACAGGAAGGACACAGAGAGAGAGACAGAGAGAGAGACAGAGAGAGACAGAGACAGAGAGAGACAGCGAGACAGAGACAGAGAGAGAGAGAGAGACAGAGAGAGAGACACGGAGAGAGAGAGACAGAGAGAGAGAGACAGAGAGACAGAGAGAGAGACAGAGAGAGACAGAGAGAGACAGAGAGAGAGACAGAGAGAGACAGAGAGAGACGGAGAGAGAGACAGAGAGAGAGACAGAGAGAGACAGAGAGAGAGAGACAGAGAGACAGAGACAGAGAGACAGAGACAGAGAGAGACAGAGACAGAGAGAGAGAGAGAGAGACAGAGAGAGAGACAGAGAGAGAGAGAGAGACAGAGAGAGAGAGAGAGACAGAGAGAGAGAGAGAGACAGAGAGAGAGACAGAGAGAGACAGAGAGAGACAGAGAGAGACAGAGAGAGACAGAGAGACAGAGAGAGAGAGACAGAGAGAGAGACAGAGAGCGACAGAGAGACAGAGAGAGAGACAGAGACAGAGAGAGACAGATAGAGAGACAGATAGAGAGACAGATAGAGAGACAGATAGAGAGACAGATAGAGAGACAGATAGAGAGACAGAGAGAGAGACAGAGAGAATGAGGAGGGAAAAAACAGTATCTTGAAAGAAGAGTTACTTCAGACAGGGTCAGGGTCGGGCTGCTACGACAAGAGAGGACATCGATTACCGCAAATCATAAATCATACAGGATGTGGCCAAAGGTTAGAACAAGCCCTCACTGAATCTGTCCTACGTCAAATAACCACCTGACAAAATGCATCTATTTTATTGAAAAATGAAATCAATTGCCAAGAAATACAGCTAACAGCCCTTTAGACCAGGGCCCTATAGAACAACAGCCCCACCCCCCCACCCCCCCAGACTCATAGAGACCAGCCTTCACAACATTGGGTTTACTAGAGGATGAACAACAGCCCCCCCCCCCCCCCCCCCCCCCCCCAGACTCATAGAGACCAGCCTTCACAGCACTGGGTTTACTAGAGGATGAACAACAGCCCCCCCCCCAGACTCATAGAGACCAGCCTTCACAACACTGGGTTTACTAGAGGATGAACAACAGCCCCCCCCCCAGACTCATAGAGACCAGCCTTCACAACACTGGGTTTACTAGAGGATGAACAACAGCCCCCCCCCCCCCCCCAGACTCATAGAGACCAGCATTCACAACACTGGGTTTACTAGAGGATGAACAACAGCCCCCCCCCAGACTCATAGAGACCAGCCTTCACAACACTGGGTTTACTAGAGGATGAACAACAGCCCCCCCCCCCCCCCCCCCAGACTCATAGAGACCAGCCTTCACAACACTGGGTTTACTAGAGGATGAACAACAGCCCCCCCCCCCCAGACTCATAGAGACCAGCCTTCACAACACTTGGTTTTCTGAGGATGAACAACAGCCCCCCCCCCCCCAGACTCATAGAGACCAGCCTTCACAACATTGGGTTTACTAGAGGATGAACAACAGCCCCCCCCCCCCCCCCCCCCCAGACTCATAGAGACCAGCCTTCACAACGCTGGGTTTACTAGAGGATGAACAACAGCCCCCCCCCCCCCCCCCCAGACTCATAGAGACCAGCCTTCACAACACTGGGTTTACTAGAGGATGAACAACAGCCCCCCCCCCCCCCCCCCAGACTCATAGAGACCAGCCTTCACAACACTGGGTTTACTAGAGGATGAACAACAGCCCCCCCCCCCCCCCCCAGACTCATAGAGACCAGCCTTCACAACACTGGGTTTACTAGAGGATGAACAACAGCCCCCCCCCCCCCCCCAGACTCATAGAGACCAGCCTTCACAACACTGGGTTTACTAGAGGATGAACAACAGCCCCCCCCCCCCCCCCCCCCCCCCCAGACTCATAGAGACCAGCCTTCACAACACTGGGTTTACTAGAGGATGAACAACAGCCCCCCCCCCCCCCCAGACTCATAGAGACCAGCCTTCACAACACTGGGTTTACTAGAGGATGAACAACAGCCCCCCCCCCCCCCCCCAGACTCATAGAGACCAGCCTTCACAACACTGGGTTTACTAGAGGATGAACAACAGCCCCCCCCCCCCCCCCCCAGACTCATAGAGACCAGCCTTCACAACACTGGGTTTACTAGAGGATGAACAACAGCCCCCCCCCCCCCCCCAGACTCATAGAGACCAGTCTTCACAACACTGGGTTTACTAGAGGATGAACAACAGCCCCCCCCCCCCCCAGACTCATAGAGACCAGCCTTCACAACACTGGGTTTACTAGAGGATGAACAACAGCCCCCCCCCCCCCCCCCCCCCCCCCAGACTCATAGAGACCAGCCTTCACAACACTGGGTTTACTAGAGGATGAACAACAGCCCCCCCCCCCCCAGACTCATAGAGACCAGCCTTCACAACACTGGGTTTACTAGAGGATGAAAAACAGCCCCCCCCCCCCCCCAGACTCATAGAGACCAGCCTTCACAACACTGGGTTTACTAGAGGATGAACAACAGCCCCCCCCCCAGACTCATAGAGACCAGCCTTCACAACACTGGGTTTACTAGAGGATGAACAACAGCCCCCCCCCCCCCCCCAGACTCATAGAGACCAGCCTTCACAACACTGGGTTTACTAGAGGATGAACAACAGCCCCCCCCCCCCAGACTCATAGAGACCAGCCTTCACAACACTGGGTTTACTAGAGGATGAACAACAGCCCCCCCCCCCCCCAGACTCATAGAGACCAGCCTTCACAACACTGGGTTTACTAGAGGATGAACAACAGCCCCCCCCCCCCCCAGACTCATAGAGACCAGCCTTCACAACACTGGGTTTTCTAGAGGATGAACAACAGCCCCCCCCCCCCCCCCCCAGACTCATAGAGACCAGCCTTCACAACACTGGGTTTACTAGAGGATGAACAACAGCCCCCCCCCCCCCCCAGACTCATAGAGACCAGCCTTCACAACACTGGGTTTACTAGAGGATGAACAACAGCCCCCCCCCCCCCCCCCAGACTCATAGAGACCAGCCTTCACAACACTGGGTTTACTAGAGGATGAACAACAGCCCCCCCCCCCCCAGACTCATAGAGACCAGCCTTCACAACACTGGGTTTACTAGAGGATGAACAACAGCCCCCCCCCCCCAGACTCATAGAGACCAGCCTTCACAACACTGGGTTTTCTAGAGGATGAACAACAGCCCCCCCCCCCCAGACTCATAGAGACCAGCCTTCACAACACTGGGTTTTCTAGAGGATGAACAACAGCCCCCCCCCCCCCCCAGACTCATAGAGACCAGCCTTCACAACACTGGGTTTACTAGAGGATGAACAACAGCCCCCCCCCCCCCCCCCAGACTCATAGAGACCAGCCTTCACAACACTGGGTTTACTAGAGGATGAACAACAGCCCCCCCCCCCCCCCAGACTCATAGAGACCAGCCTTCACAACACTGGGTTTACTAGAGGATGAACAACAGCCCCCCCCCCCCCCCAGACTCATAGAGACCAGCCTTCACAACACTGGGTTTACTAGAGGATGAACAACAGCCCCCCCCCCCCCCCAGACTCATAGAGACCAGCCTTCACAACACTGGGTTTACTAGAGGATGAACAACAGCCCCCCCCCCCCCCCAGACTCATAGAGACCAGCCTTCACAACACTGGGTTTACTAGAGGATGAACAACAGCCCCCCCCCCCCCCAGACTCATAGAGACCAGCCTTCACAACACTGGGTTTACTAGAGGATGAACAACAGCCCCCCCCCCCCCCCCAGACTCATAGAGACCAGCCTTCACAACACTGGGTTTACTAGAGGATGAACAACAGCCCCCCCCCCCCCCCCAGACTCATAGAGACCAGCCTTCACAACACTGGGTTTTCTAGAGGATGAACAACAGCCCCCCCCCCCCCAGACTCATAGAGACCAGCCTTCACAACACTGGGTTTACTAGAGGATGAACAACAGCCCCCCCCCCCCAGACTCATAGAGACCAGCCTTCACAACACTGGGTTTACTAGAGGATGAACAACAGCCCCCCCCCCCCAGACTCATAGAGACCAGCCTTCACAACACTGGGTTTACTAGAGGATGAACAACAGCCCCCCCCCCCCCCCCCAGACTCATAGAGACCAGCCTTCACAACACTGGGTTTACTAGAGGATGAACAACAGCCCCCCCCCCCCCCCCAGACTCATAGAGACCAGCCTTCACAACACTGGGTTTACTAGAGGATGAACAACAGCCCCCCCCCCCCCCCCCCCAGACTCATAGAGACCAGCCTTCACAACACTGGGTTTACTAGAGGATGAACAACAGCCCCCCCCCCCAGACTCATAGAGACCAGCCTTCACAACACTGGGTTTTCTAGAGGATGAACAACAGCCCCCCCCCCCCCCAGACTCATAGAGACCAGCCTTCACAACACTGGGTTTACTAGAGGATGAACAACAGCCCCCCCCCCCCCCAGACTCATAGAGACCAGCCTTCACAACACTGGGTTTACTAGAGGATGAACAACAGCCCCCCCCCCCCCCCCAGACTCATAGAGACCAGCCTTCACAACACTGGGTTTACTAGAGGATGAACAACAGCCCCCCCCCCCCCCCCCCCAGACTCATAGAGACCAGCCTTCACAACACTGGGTTTTCTAGAGGATGAACAACAGCCCCCCCCCCCGACTCATAGAGACCAGCCTTCACAATACTGGGTTTACTAGAGGATGAACAACAGCCCCCCCCCCCCCCAGACTCATAGAGACCAGCCTTCACAACACTGGGTTTACTAGAGGATGAACAACAGCCCCCCCCCAGACTCATCTCATAGAGACCAGCCTTCACAACACTGGGTTTACTAGAGGATGAACAACAGCCCCCCCCCCCCCAGACTCATAGAGACCCAGCCTTCACGACACTGGGTTTACTAGAGGATGAACAACAGCCCCCCCCCCCCCCCCCAGACTCATAGAGACCAGCCTTCACAACACTGGGTTTTATAGAGGATGATAACAGCCCCCCCCCCCAGACTCATAGAGACCAGCCTTCACAACACTGGGTTTACTAGAGGATGAACAACAGCCCCCCCCCCCCCAGACTCATAGAGACCAGCCTTCACAATACTGGGTTTACTAGAGGATGAACAACAGCCCCCCCCCCCCCCCCAGACTCATAGAGACCAGCCTTCACAACACTGGGTTTACTAGAGGATGAACAACAGCCCCCCCCCCCCCAGACTCATAGAGACCAGCCTTCACAACACTGGGTTTACTAGAGGATGAACAACAGCCCCCCCCCCCCCCCCCCCAGACTCATAGAGACCAGCCTTCACAACACTGGGTTTACTAGAGGATGAACAACAGCCCCCCCCCCCCAGACTCATAGAGACCAGCCTTCACAACACTGGGTTTACTAGAGGATGAACAACAGCCCCCCCCCCCCCCCAGACTCATAGAGACCAGCCTTCACAACACTGGGTTTACTAGAGGATGAACAACAGCCCCCCCCCCCCCAGACTCATAGAGACCAGCCTTCACAACACTGGGTTTTCTAGAGGATGAACAACAGCCCCCCCCCCCCCCCAGACTCATAGAGACCAGCCTTCACAACACTGGGTTTACTAGAGGATGAACAACAGCCCCCCCCCCCCCCCCCAGACTCATAGAGACCAGCCTTCACAACACTGGGTTTACTAGAGGATGAACAACAGCCCCCCCCCCCCCCAGACTCATAGAGACCAGCCTTCACAACACTGGGTTTACTAGAGGATGAACAACAGCCCCCCCCCCCCCCCCCCCCCCAGACTCATAGAGACCAGCCTTCACAACACTGGGTTTACTAGAGGATGAACAACAGCCCCCCCCCCCCCCCCAGACTCATAGAGACCAGCCTTCACAACACTGGGTTTACTAGAGGATGAACAACAGCCCCCCCCAGACTCATAGAGACCAGCCTTCACAACACTGGGTTTACTAGAGGATGAACAACAGCCCCCCCCCCAGACTCATAGAGACCAGCCTTCACAACACTGGGTTTACTAGAGGATGAACAACAGCCCCCCCCCCCCCCCAGACTCATAGAGACCAGCCTTCACAACACTGGGTTTACTAGAGGATGAACAACAGCCCCCCCCCCCCCCCAGACTCATAGAGACCAGCCTTCACAACACTGGGTTTACTAGAGGATGAACAACAGCCCCCCCCCCCCCCCCCCCCAGACTCATAGAGACCAGCCTTCACAACACTGGGTTTACTAGAGGATGAACAACAGCCCCCCCCCCCCCCCCCCCAGACTCATAGAGACCAGTCTTCACAACACTGGGTTTACTAGAGGATGAACAACAGCCCCCCCCCCCCCCCCCCAGACTCATAGAGACCAGTCTTCACAACACTGGGTTTACTAGAGGATGAACAACAGCCCCCCCCCCCCCCCCCCCCAGACTCATAGAGACCAGCCTTCACAACACTGGGTTTACTAGAGGATGAACAACAGCCCCCCCCCCCAGACTCATAGAGACCAGCCTTCACAACACTGGGTTTACTAGAGGATGAACAACAGCCCCCCCCCCCAGACTCATAGAGACCAGCCTTCACAACACTGGGTTTACTAGAGGATGAACAACAGCCCCCCCCCCCCCCCCCCCAGACTCATAGAGACCAGCCTTCACAACACTGGGTTTACTAGAGGATGAACAACAGCCCCCTCCCCCCCCCCCCCCCCCAGACTCATAGAGACCAGCCTTCACAACACTGGGTTTACTAGAGGATGAAGAACAGTCCCCCCCCCCCCCCCAGACTCATAGAGACCAGCCTTCACAACACTGGGTTTACTAGAGGATGAACAACAGCCCCCCCCCTCCAGACTCATAGAGTCCAGCCTTCACAACACTGGGTTTACTAGAGGATGAACAACAGCCCCCCCCAGACTCATAGAGACCAGCCTTCACAACACTGGGTTTACTAGAGGATGAACAACAGCCCCCCCCCCCAGACTCATAGAGACCAGCCTTCACAACACTGGGTTTACTAGAGGATGAACAACAGCCCCCCCCCCCCCCCCAGACTCATAGAGACCAGCCTTCACAACACTGGGTTTACTAGAGGATGAACAACAGCCCCACCCCCCCACCCCCCCAGACTCATAGAGACCAGCCTTCACAACACTGGGTTTACTAGAGGATGAACAACAGCCCCCCCCCCCCCCCAGACTCATAGAGACCAGCCTTCACAACACTGGGTTTACTAGAGGATGAACAACAGCCCCCCCCAGACTCATAGAGACCAGCCTTCACAACACTGGGTTTACTAGAGGATGAACAACAGCCCCCCCCCAGACTCATAGAGACCAGCCTTCACAACAGTACTGAAAACAGACTTAATTCGACATTTTTTATAAGATGTCACTGACTACAATCCACCAGATTGATGCGAGAGGCAGAGTGGTGTTTTGTGTTAATGTGTGATTCAGAATGATTGACAGGTTTCTGAGGGTTTCTCAGGGACAGACCCTCGAGGAAGAGGAGGATGAGGAGGAGAACAGAGGATGAAGATGATTCAGGATGCCGACAGGCCTCTGAGGGTTTCTCAGGGACAGACCCTCGAGGAAGAGGAGGATGAGGAGGAGAACAGAGGATGAGGATGATTCAGAATGCAGACAGGCCTCTGAGGGTTTCTCAGGGACAGACCCTCGAGGAAGAGGAGGATGAGGAGGAGAACAGAGGACGAGGATGATTCAGGATGTAGACAGGTCTCTGAGGGTTTCTCGGGGACAGACCCTCGAGGAAGAGGAGGAGAACAGAGGATGAGGATGATTCAGGATGCAGACAGGCCTCTGAGGGTTTCTCGGGGACAGACCCTCGAGGAAGAGGATGAGGAGAAGAACAGAGAATGAGGATGATTCAGGATGCAGACAGGTCTCTGAGGGTTTCTCGGGGACAGACCCTTGAGGAAGAGAGGATGAGGAGGAGAACAGAGGATGAAGATGATTCAGGATGCAGACAGGTCTCTGAGGGTTTCTCGGGGACAGACCCTCGAGGAAGAGGAGGATGAGGAGGAGAACAGAGGATGAGGATGATTCAGGATGTAGACAGGTCTCTGAGGGTTTCTCGGGGACAGACCCTCGAGGAAGAGAGGATGAGGAGGAGAACAGAGGATGAAGATGATTCAGGATGCAGACAGGTCTCTGAGGGTTTCTCGGGGACAGACCCTCGAGGAAGAGGAGGATGAGGAGGAGAACAGAGGATGAGGATGATTCAGGATGTAGACAGGTCTCTGAGGGTTTCTCGGGGACAGACCCTCGAGGAAGAGGAGGAGAACAGAGGATGAGGATGATTCAGGATGCAGACAGGCCTCTGAGGGTTTCTCGGGGACAGACCCTCGAGGATGAGAGGATGAGGAGGAGAACAGAGGATGAGGATGATTCAGGATGCCGACAGGTCTCTGAGGGTTTCTCGGGGACAGACCCTCGAGGAAGAGAGGATGAGGAGGAGAACAGAGGATGAGGATGATTCAGAATGATTGACAGGTCTCTGAGGGTTTCTCGGGGACAGACCCTCGAGGAAGAGGAGGATGAGGAGGAGAACAGAGGATGAGGATGATTCAGGATGTAGACAGGTCTCTGATGGTTTCTCGGGGACAGACCCTTGAGGAAGAGAGGATGAGGAGGAGAACAGAGGATGAAGATGATTCAGGATGCAGACAGGTCTCTGAGGGTTTCTCGGGGACAGACCCTCGAGGAAGAGGAGGATGAGGAGGAGAACAGAGGATGAGGATGATTCAGGATGTAGACAGGTCTCTGAGGGTTTCTCGGGGACAGACCCTCGAGGAAGAGAGGATGAGGAGGAGAACAGAGGATGAAGATGATTCAGGATGCAGACAGGTCTCTGAGGGTTTCTCGGGGACAGACCCTCGAGGAAGAGGAGGATGAGGAGGAGAACAGAGGATGAGGATGATTCAGGATGTAGACAGGTCTCTGAGGGTTTCTCGGGGACAGACCCTCGAGGAAGAGAGGATGAGGAGGAGAACAGAGGATGAAGATGATTCAGGATGCAGACAGGTCTCTGAGGGTTTCTCAGGGACAGACTCTCGGGGATGAGAGGATGAGGAGGAGAACAGAGAATGAGGATGATTCAGGATGCCGACAGGCCTCTGAGGGTTTCTCGGGGGCAGACCCTCGAGGATGAGAGGATGAGGAGGAGAACAGAGGATGAGGATGATTCAGGATGCCGACAGGTCTCTGAGGGTTTCTCGGGGACAGACCCTCGAGGAAGAGGAGGATGAGGAGGAGAACAGAGGATGAGGATGATTCAGGATGCAGACAGGCCTCTGAGGGTTTCTCGGGGACAGACCCTCGAGGATGAGGAGGAGAACAGAGGATGAGGAAGATTCAGGATGCAGACAGAACAGGCAGATTCCCTTAACTAGTCCAGGAGCAGGACAGGGAAATCCTATAGATCTGTTGCATGATCAGAGAAACAACCAGGGTCCAAGTTGTCCAGCAAAAATCACTCTCAACCTTTTAGAAAAAGAACATGGCGACGGTGTTATCCACTGTTATTGGATATGAACACATTTAATTCAACACATTCGGCTAACGCAATGCATTACATGACAGCAATCCGATATATGGAGGAACTTTTAAAGGACCAGCAGACTAACAGACCTTGACACAGAGCTAAATACAGATTGATCCTGAAGCGGTTGGATGAATTTAGGGTGGCAACAGCTGCCGTGTATGACATTATCTACAGGGGTGGAGAGGAGGAGAGAGGAAGGAGGTGGAGAGGAGGAGAGAGGAAGGAGGTGGAGAGGAGAGAGGAAGGAGAGGCGGAGAGAGGAAGGAGGTGGAGAGGAGGAGAGAGGAAGGAGGTGGAGAGGAGGAGAGAGGAAGGAGGTGGAGAGGAGGAGAGAGGAAGGAGGTGGAGAGGAGGAGAGAGGAAGGAGAGGAGGAGAGAGGAAGGAGAGGAGGAGAGAGGAAGGAGGTGGAGAGGAGGAGAGAGGAAGGAGGTGGAGAGGAGGAGAGAGGAAGGAGGAGGAGAGGGGGAGAGAGGAAGGAGGTGGAGAGGAGGAGAGAGGAAGGAGGTGGAGAGGAGGAGAGAGGAAGGAAAGGAGGACCGTGGCTTACTAATGGGGTTAAACCTCTCTCCACTTCCTCTGACGTGTGTGTGTGTGTGTGCGTGTGTCTGTGTGTGTCTGTGTCTGTGTCTGTGTCTGTGTGTGTGTGTGTGTGTGTGTGTGTGTGTGTGTGTGTGTGTGTGTGTGTGTGTGTGTGTGTGTCTGTGTCTGTGTGTGCCTGCGTGTGTGTGTGTGTGTGTGTGTGTGTGTGTGTGTCTGTGTCTGTGTCTGTGTCTGTGTGTGCCTGCGTGTGTGTGTGTGTGTGTGTGTGTGTGTGTGTGTGTGTGTGTGTGTGTGTGTGTGTGTGTGTGTGTGTGTGTGTGTGTGTGTGTGTGTGTGTGTGTGTGTGTGTGTGTGTGTGTGTGTGTGTGTGTGTGAGTGTGTGTGTGTCTGTGACAGGCTCAGCTCACAGCGTTACCTTCAAAGGGTTGTGGCTTCTCTTTGATGGCAAGATAATTACCTCCTGATTCAGGATAATTACCTCCTGATTCAGGATAATTACCTCCTGTCTCAGGATAATTACCTCCTGATTCAGGATAATTACCTCCTGATTCAGGATAATTACCTCCTGATTCAGGATAATTACCTCCTGATTCAGGATAATTACCCCCGATTCAGGATAATTACCTCCGATTCAGGATAATTACCTCCTGATTCAGGATAATTACCTCCAGATTCAGGATAATTACCTCCTGATTCAGGATAATTACCTCCTGATTCAGGATAATTACCTCCTGATTCAGGATAATTACCTCCTGATTCAGGTTAATTACCTCCTGATTCAGGATAATTACCTCCTGATTCAGGATAATTACCTCCTGATTCAGGATAATTACCTCCTGATTCAGGATAATTACCTCCTGTCTCAGGATAATTACCTCCTGATTCAGGATAATTACCTCCTGATTCAGGATAATTACCTCCTGATTCAGGATAATTACCTCCTGATTCAGGATAATTACCCCCGATTCAGGATAATTACCTCCGATTCAGGATAATTACCTCCTGATTCAGGATAATTACCTCCTGTCTCAGGATAATTACCCCCAGATTCAGGATAATTACCTCCAGATTCAGGATAATTACCTCCAGATTCAGGATAATTACCTCCAGATTCAGGATAATTACCTCCTGATTCAGGATAATTACCTCCTGATTCAGGATAATTACCTCCTGATTCAGGATAATTACCTCCTGATTCAGGATAATTACCTCCTGATTCAGGATAATTACCTCCTGATTCAGGATAATTACCTCCTGATTCAGGATAATTACCCCCTGATTCAGGATAATTACCTCCTGATTCAGGATAATTACCTCCTGATTCAGGATAATTACCTCCTGATTCAGGATAATTACCTCCTGATTCAGGATAATTACCTCCTGATTCAGGATAATTACCCCCTGATTCAGGATAATTACCCCCTGATTCAGGATAATTACCTCCAGATTCAAGATAATTACCCCCAGACTCAGGGGAGGTGAACCAGTCCTCTCAGTCTGTCAGACTCAGGGGAGGTGAACCAGTCCTCTCAGTGTAGCAGACTCAGGGGAGGTGAACCAGTCCTCTCAGTGTGGCAGACTCAGGGGAGGTGAACCAGTCCTCTCAGTGTAGCAGACTCAGGGGAGGTGAACCAGTCCTCTCAGTGTAGCAGACTCAGGGGAGGTGAACCAGTCCTCTCAGTGTGGCAGACTCAGGGGAGGTGAACCAGTCCTCTCAGTGTAGCAGACTCAGGGGAGGGGAACCAGTCCTATCAGTGTGGCAGACTCAGGGGAGGTGAACCAATCCTCTCAGTGTAGCAGACTCAGGAGAGGTGAACCAGTCCTCTCAGTGTGGCAGACTCAGGGGAGGTGAACCAGTCCTCTCAGTGTAGCAGACTCAGGAGAGGTGAACCAGTCCTCTCAGTGTGGCAGACTCAGGGGAGGTGAACCAGTCCTATCAGTGTGGCAGACTCAGGGGAGGGGAACCAGTCCTCTCAGTGTGGCGGACTCAGGGGAGGGGAACCAGTCCTCTCAGTGTGTCAGACTCAGGGGAGGGGAACCAGTCCTCTCAGTGTGTCAGACTCAGGGGAGGTGAACCAGCTTTACCGGGGGAGCCTGATCGGACGTCACAGAGCATATGGGTCCCAAATGGCACCTTATGGCTCCCGTCAAAAGTAGTGCACCCTATTCCCTATTTGTCACCGGCAAGGGTAGTGCACCCTATTCCCTATATGTCACCGGCAAGGGTAGTGCACCCTATTCCCTATATGTCACCGGCAAGGGTAGTGCACCCTATTCCCTATATGTCACCGGCAAGGGTAGT
Source organism: Salvelinus fontinalis (assembly GCF_029448725.1). Taxonomy (NCBI): domain Eukaryota; kingdom Metazoa; phylum Chordata; class Actinopteri; order Salmoniformes; family Salmonidae; genus Salvelinus; species Salvelinus fontinalis. The sequence continues at coordinate 4,321,630 of NC_074705.1, forward strand.
GCACCCTATTCCCTATATGTCACCGGCAAGGGTAGTGCACCCTATTCCCTATATGTCACCGGCAAGGGTAGTGCACCCTATTCCCTATGGGCCCCCATCAAGGCTAGTGCACCCTATTCCCTATAGGCCCCCGTCAAGGCTAGTGCACCCTATTCCCTATATATGCCACCGGCAAGGGTAGTGCACCCTATTCCCTATAGGCCCCCGTCAAGGGTAGTGCACCCTATTCCCTATATGTCACCGGCAAGGGTAGTGCACCCTATTCCCTATGGGCCCCCATCAAGGCTAGTGCACCCTATTCCCTATAGGCCCCCGTCAAGGCTAGTGCACCCTATTCCCTATATATGCCACCGGCAAGGGTAGTGCACCCTATTCCATATAGGCCCCCGTCAAGGGTAGTGCACCCTATTCCCTATAGGCCACCGGCTAAAGAAGTGCACCCTATTCCCTATAGGCCCCCGTCAAAAGCAGTGCACCCTATTCCCTATGGGCCACCGTCAAAAGTAGTGCACCCTATTCCCTATGGGCCACCGTCAAAAGTAGTGCCCCCTATTCCCTATGGGCCACCGTCAAAAGTAGTGCACCCTATTCCCTATGGGCCACCGTCAAAAGTAGTGCACCCTATTCCCTATGGGCCACCGTCAAAAGTAGTGCACCCTATTCCCTATGGGCCCCCGTCAAAAGTAGTGCACCCTATAAATCAAAAAAGATGTTATTGGGGGTGTAAAGAAATGCTTGTGTTTCTAGCTCCAGCATTGCAGGAATATCTAACCATTCACAACAATACACACATCTAAAGTAAAAGAATGGAATTAATAAATATTAGGACGAGTAATGTCGGAGTGGCATTGACTAAAATACAGTAGAATAAAATACAGTATATAGATATGAGATGAGTAAAGCACTATGTAAACATTATTAAAGTGACCAGTGATTCCATGTCTATGTATAGAGGGCAGCAGCCTCTAAGGTGCAGGGTGGAGTAACATTATTAAAGTGTGATTCCATGTCTATGTATAGAGGGCAGCAGTCTCTAAGGTGCAGGGTGGAGTAACATTATTAAAGTGACCAGTGATTCCATGTCTATGTATAGAGGGCAGCAGCCTCTAAGGTACAGGGTGGAGTAACATTATTAAAGTGGTCAGTGATTCCATGTCTATGTATAGAGGGCAGCAGCCTCTAAGGTGGAGGGTGGAGTAACATTATTAAAGTGTGATTCCATGTCTATGTATAGAGGGCAGCAGCCTCTAAGGTGGAGGGTGGAGTAACATTATTAAAGTGTGATTCCATGTCTATGTATAGAGGGCAGCAGTCTCTAAGGTGCAGGGTGGAGTAACATTATTAAAGTGACCAGTGATTCCATGTCTATGTATAGAGGGCAGCAGCCTCTAAGGTGCAGGGTGGAGTAACATTATTAAAGTGTGATTCCATGTCTATGTATACGGGGCAGCAGTCTCTAAGGTGCAGGGTGGAGTAACATTATTAAAGTGTGATTCCATGTCTATGTATAGAGGGCAGCAGCCTCTAAGGTGGAGGGTGGAGTAACATTATTAAAGTGTGATTCCATGTCTATGTATAGAGGGCAGCAGCCTCTAAGGTGGAGGGTGGAGTAACATTATTAAAGTGTGATTCCATGTCTATGTATAGAGGGCAGCAGCCTCTAAGGTGCAGGGTGGAGTAACATTATTAAAGTGTGATTCCATGTCTATGTATAGAGGGCAGCAGCCTCTAAGGTGCAGGGTGGAGTAACATTATTAAAGTGACCAGTGATTCCATGTCTATGTATAGAGGGCAGCAGCCTCTAAGGTGCAGGGTGGAGTAACATTATTAAAGTGACCAGTGATTCCATGTCTATGTATACGGGGCAGCAGTCTCTAAGGTGGAGGGTTGAGTAACATTATTACAGTGACCAGTGATTCCATGTCTATGTATAGAGGGCAGCAGCCTCTAAGGTCCAGGGTGGAGTAACATTATTAAAGTGTGATTCCATGTCTATGTATAGAGGGCAGCAGCCTCTAAGGTGGAGGGTGGAGTAACATTATTAAAGTGACCAGTGATTCCATGTCTATGTATAGAGGGCAGCAGCCTCTAAGGTGCAGGGTGGAGTAACATTATTAAAGTGTGATTCCATGTCTATGTATAGAGGGCAGCAGCCTCTAAGGTGCAGGGTGGAGTAACATTATTAAAGTGTGATTCCATGTCTATGTATAGAGGGCAGCAGCCTCTAAGGTGGAGGGTGGAGTAACATTATTAAAGTGTGATTCCATGTCTATGTATAGAGGGCAGCAGCCTCTAAGGTGGAGGGTGGAGTAACATTATTAAAGTGTGATTCCATGTCTATGTATAGAGGGCAGCAGCCTCTAAGGTGGAGGGTGGAGTAACATTATTAAAGTGACCAGTGATTCCATGTCTATGTATAGAGGGCAGCAGCCTCTAAGGTGCAGGGTGGAGTAACATTATTAAAGTGTGATTCCATGTCTATGTATAGAGGGCAGCAGCCTCTAAGGTGGAGGGTGGAGTAACATTATTAAAGTGACCAGTGATTCCCTGTCTATGTATAGAGGGCAGCAGTCTCTAAGGTGCAGGGTGGAGTAACATTATTACAGTGACCAGTGATTCCATGTCTATGTATAGAGGGCAGCAGCCTCTAAGGTGGAGGGTTGAGTAACATTATTACAGTGACCAGTGATTCCCTGTCTATGTATAGAGGGCAGCAGCCTCTAAGGTGCAGGGTGGAGTAACATTATTAAAGTGTGATTCCATGTCTATGTATAGAGGGCAGCAGCCTCTAAGGTGGAGGGTGGAGTAACATTATTAAAGTGACCAGTGATTCCCTGTCTATGTATAGAGGGCAGCAGCCTCTAAGGTGCAGGGTGGAGTAACATTATTAAAGTGTGATTCCATGTCTATGTATAGAGGGCAGCAGCCTCTAAGGTGCAGGGTGGAGTAACATTATTAAAGTGGCCAGTGATTCCATGTCTATGTATAGAGGGCAGCAGCCTCTAAGGTGCAGGGTGGAGTAACATTATTAAAGTGTGATTCCATGTCTATGTATAGAGGGCAGCAGCCTCTAAGGTGGAGGGTGGAGTAACATTATTAAAGTGTGATTCCATGTCTATGTATAGAGAGCAGCAGCCTCTAAGGTGGAGGGTGGAGTAACATTATTAAAGTGTGATTCCATGTCTATGTATAGAGAGCAGCAGCCTCTAAGGTGGAGGGTGGAGTAACATTATTAAAGTGTGATTCCATGTCTATGTATAGAGGGCAGCAGCCTCTAAGGTGCAGGGTGGAGTAACATTATTAAAGTGGCCAGTGATTCCATGTCTATGTATAGAGGGCAGCAGCCTCTAAGGTGGAGGGTGGAGTAACATTATTAAAGTGTGATTCCATGTCTATGTATAGAGGGCAGCAGCCTCTAAGGTGGAGGGTGGAGTAACATTATTAAAGTGACCAGTGATTCCATGTCTATGTATAGAGGGCAGCAGCCTCTAAGGTGCAGGGTGGAGTAACATTATTAAAGTGTGATTCCATGTCTATGTATAGAGGGCAGCAGCCTCTAAGGTGGAGGGTGGAGTAACATTATTAAAGTGACCAGTGATTCCCTGTCTATGTATAGAGGGCAGCAGTCTCTAAGGTGCAGGGTGGAGTAACATTATTACAGTGACCAGTGATTCCATGTCTATGTATAGAGGGCAGCAGCCTCTAAGGTGGAGGGTGGAGTAACATTATTAAAGTGACCAGTGATTCCATGTCTATGTATAGAGGTCAGCAGCCTCTAAGGTGGAGGGTTGAGTAACATTATTACAGTGACCAGTGATTCCATGTCTATGTATAGAGGGCAGCAGCCTCTAAGGTGCAGGGTGGAGTAACATTATTAAAGTGTGATTCCATGTCTATGTATAGAGGGCAGCAGCCTCTAAGGTGGAGGGTGGAGTAACATTATTAAAGTGACCAGTGATTCCATGTCTATGTATAGAGGGCAGCAGCCTCTAAGGTGGAGGGTGGAGTAACATTATTAAAGTGTGATTCCATGTCTATGTATAGAGGGCAGCAGTCTCTAAGGTGGAGGGTGGAGTAACATTATTAAAGTGTGATTCCATGTCTATGTATAGAGGGCAGCAGCCTCTAAGGTGGAGGGTGGAGTAACATTATTAAAGTGTGATTCCATGTCTATGTATATGGGGCAGCAGCCTCTAAGGTGGAGGGTGGAGTAACATTATTAAAGTGGCCAGTGATTCCATGTCTATGTATAGAGGGCAGCAGCCTCTAAGGTGGAGGGTTGAGTAACATTATTAAAGTGACCAGTGATTCCATGTCTATGTATAGAGGGCAGCAGTCTCTAAGGTGCAGGGTGGAGTAACATTATTAAAGTGACCAGTGATTCCATGTCTATGTATAGAGGGCAGCAGCCTCTAAGGTGGAGGGTTGAGTAACATTATTAAAGTGACCAGTGATTCCATGTCTATGTATAGAGGGCAGCAGCCTCTAAGGTCCAGGGTGGAGTAACATTATTAAAGTGACCAGTGATTCCATGTCTATGTATAGAGGGCAGCAGCCTCTAAGGTGCAGGGTGGAGTAACATTATTAAAGTGTGATTCCATGTCTATGTATAGAGGGCAGCAGCCTCTAAGGTGCAGGGTTGAGTAACATTATTAAAGTGTGATTCCATGTCTATGTATAGAGGGCAGCAGCCTCTAAGGTGGAGGGTTGAGTAATATTATTAAAGTGTGATTCCATGTCTATGTATAGAGGGCAGCAGCCTCTAAGGTGGAGGGTGGAGTAACATTATTAAAGTGTGATTCCATGTCTATGTATAGAGGGCAGCAGTCTCTAAGGTGCAGGGTGGAGTAACATTATTAAAGTGTGATTCCATGTCTATGTATAGAGGGCAGCAGCCTCTAAGGTGCAGGGTGGAGTAACATTATTAAAGTGTGATTCCATGTCTATGTATAGAGGGCAGCAGCCTCTAAGGTGCAGGGTGGAGTAACATTATTAAAGTGTGATTCCATGTCTATGTATAGAGGGCAGCAGCCTCTAAGGTGCAGGGTGGAGTAACATTATTAAAGTGTGATTCCATGTCTATGTATAGAGGGCAGCAGCCTCTAAGGTGGAGGGTGGAGTAACATTATTAAAGTGACCAGTGATGATTCCATGTCTATGTATAGAGGGCAGCAGCCTCTAAGGTGCAGGGTGGAGTAACATTATTAAAGTGACCAGTGATTCCATGTCTATGTATAGAGGGCAGCAGCCTCTAAGGTGCAGGGTGGAGTAACATTATTAAAGTGACCAGTGATTCCATGTCTATGTATAGAGGGCAGCAGCCTCTAAGGTGGAGGGTGGAGTAACATTATTAAAGTGTGATTCCATGTCTATGTATAGAGAGCAGCAGCCTCTAAGGTGCAGGGTGGAGTAACCGGGTGTTAGCCGGCTAGTGACAGTACCTAACTTCAGGACAGGGTACTGGGTGGAGGTGTGGCTAGTGATGGCTATTGAACAGTCAGATGGCCTTGAGACAGAAGCTGTTTTTCAGTCTCTCGGTCTCAGCTTTGATGCACATGTACTTTCCTCGCCTTCTGGATGATAGCGGGGTGAACAGGTCGTGGCTCGGGTGGTTGATGTCCTGGACGGCACCCCCGGTGATGCGTAGGGCAGACCGCACTACCCCTTTGCAAAGCCCTGCGATTGCGGGCGGTGCAGTTGCCGTACCAGGCGGTGATACAGCCTGGCATGATGCTCTCAATGGTGCATCTTAGTGGCCAAGCTGAATTTCTTCAGGCTCCTGAGGTTGAAGAGGTGCTGTTGGGCCTTCTTCAACACACTGTCTGTGTGAGTGGACCATTTCAGATCATCAGTGATGTGTACGCCGAGGAACTTAAAACTTTCCACCTTCTCCACTGTGGCCCTGTGGATGTGGATAGGGGCGTGCTCCCTCTGTTTCCTGAAATCCACGATCAACTCCCTCGTTTCGTTGACGTTGAGGTTATTTTTCCTGGCACCACTCCACCAGGGCCCTCACCTCCTCCCTGTAGGCCGTCATTGTTAGTAATCAGGACTACTACTAGTGTGTTGTTTACAAACTGGAGGATTGAGTTGGGTCATGGGGGAACATGGAGTAGAGGAGGGGCCTGAGCACCTCTGAGGGGCCCCAGTGTTGAGGATCAGCGAAGTGGAGGTGTTGTTTCCTACCTTCACCACCTGGAGGCGACCCGTCTGGAAGTCCAGGACCCAGTTAAGTTTTATTTTATTTAACCTTTATTTAACTGGGTAAGTCAGGTAAGAAAAAATTCTTATTTACAATGACAGCCTACGAACAGTGGGTTAACTGCCTTGTTCAGGGGGTAGAATGACAAATTTTTACCTTGTCAGCTCAGGGATTCGATCCAGCAACCTTTCTGTTACTGGCCCAACGCTCTCACCACTAGGCTATCTGCCCCCCCCCCCAAGTTACACAGGTTGGGGTTAAGACCCAGCGCCCCGAGCTTAATGATGACCTTGGAGGGTACTATGGTGTTGATGGCTGAGCTGTAGTCAATGAACAGCATTCTGACGTAGGTATACCTCTTGTCCAGATGGGAAAGGGCAGTATGCAGTGCGATGGCGATTGCATCGTCTGTGGATCTATTGGGGTGGTATGCAAATTGAAGTGGGTCTAGGGTGACAGGTAAGGTGGATGTGATATGATCCTTAAACTAGCCTCCCAAGGCACTTCATGACGACTGAAGTGAGTGCTACGGTACGATAGTTATTTAGTTCAGTTACCTTTGCTTTCTTGGGAACAGGAACAATGGTGGACATCTTGAAGCATGTGGGGACAACAGACTGGGATAGGGAGAGATTAAATATGTCTGTAAACACTCCAGCCAGCTGCCCTGCGCACACTCTGAGGATGCGGCTAGAGTTGGGCCGGCAGCCTTGCGAGGGTTAACACGCTTAGGTATCTTACTCACATCGGCCACGGAGAATGAGAGCCCACAGTCCTCGGTAGTAACCTGCGTAGGTGGCACTGTGTTATCCTCAAAGCGGGTGAAGAAGGTGTTTAGCTTGCCCGGGAGCAAGACGTCAGTGTCCACGACGTGGCTGGTTTTTCCCTTTGTAATCCGTGACTGTCTGGAATCTCTGCCACACACGTCTTGTGTCTGAGCCATTGAGTTGCGACTGCACTTTGTCTCTGTACTGACCTGTTTGATTGCCTTACGGAGGGCATAACTGGACTGTTCCTACTCAACCATATTCCCAGTCACAGTTAAATGCAGTGCTCGTGCTTTCAGTTTTGCGCGAATGGTGCCATCTATCCACGGTTTTTGGTTTTTGTAGGTTTTAATCGTAACAGTGTGTACAACATCCCTGATGAACTCAGTCACCATGTCAGTGTTTACGTCAATGCTATTCTCAGAGGCAACCAGGTCCAAAATCAAAACGATCTTAAAGCATGGATTCCGATTGGTCAGACCAGTGTTGAACAGACCTTAGCACAGGTACTTCATGTTTGAGTTTCTGCCTATAGGAAGGGAAGAGCAGAATAGAGTCGTGATCTGATTTGCCGAAGGTAGGTATCGGCTTGAGGGGGAATATACACGGCTGTGACTATAACCGAAGAGAATTCTCTTGGAAGGTAATGCAGTCGGCATTTGATTGTGAGGTGTTCTAGGTTGGGTGAACCAAATAACTTGAGTTCCTGTACATTATCACAATCCCACCATGAGTAGTTAATCATGTAACATACACCTACACCTTTCTTCTTCCCAGAGAGTTCTTTATTCCTGTCTGTACTGAGAACCTAGCTGGCTGTTTGAACGGGGACAGTATATCCTGAGAGATAGAATAATAAAACAGAGTATGTTACAGTCCCTGATGTCTCTCTGGAAGGCGATCCTCGCCCTGAGCTCATCTACATTAATGCTGGTTTCCTCCGAGTTACCTTCGCTCTGATATCCAAAAGTTATTTCCGGCTGAATGTAAAAACACAAAAAAAAACATTCTGGGCATTATTATTTATTTATTATTTATCACCTTTATTTAACCAGGTAGGCCAGTTGAGAACAAGTTCTCATTTACAACTGCGACCTGGCCAAGATAAAGCAAAGCAGTGCGACAAAAACAAGTTACACATGGGATAAACAATCTTACAGTCCAAAAACACGATAGAAAAATATGTGTGTGCAAATGGAGTAAGGAGGTAAGGCAATAAATAGTGGCGAAGTAATTACAATTTTGCAAATTACACTGGAGTGATATATGTGCAGATGAGGATGTGCAAGTAGAAATACTGGTGTGCATAAGAGCAGAAAAACAATAACAAATATGGGGATGAGGTAGGTAGTTGGATGGGCTATTTACAGATGGGCTGTGTACAGCTGCAGCGATCGGTAAGCTGCTCTGACAGCTGATGTTTAAAGTTAGTGAGGGAGATATAAGTCTCCAACTTCAGCGATTTTTGCAATTCGTTCCAGTCATTGGCAGCAGAGAACTGGAAGGAAAGGCGGCCAAAGACGGTGTTGGCTTTGGGGATGACCTGTGAGATATAACTGCTGGAGTGCTACGGGTGGGTGTTGCTATGGTGACCAGTGAGCTGGAAGGCGGAGCTTTACCTAGCAAAGACTTATAGATGATCTGGAGCCAGTGGGTTTGGCGACGAATATGTAGCGAGGACCAGCCAACGAGAGCATACAGGTCGCAGTGCTAGGTAGTATATGGGGCTTTGGTGACAAAAACGGATGGCAATGTGATAGACTGCTTCCAATTTGCTGAGAAGAGTGTTGGAGGCTATTTTGTAAATGACATCGCCGAAGTCAAGGATCAGTAGGATAGTCAGTTTTACAAGGGTATGTTTGGCAGTATAGAGGGGAATATGCTTTGTTGTGAAATAGGAAGCCGATTCTAGATTTAACTTTGGATTGGAGATGCTTAATGCGAGTCTGGAAGGAGAGTTTACAGTCTAACCAGACACCTAGGTATTTATAGTTGTCCACATATTCTAAGTCAGAACTGTCCAGAGTAGTGGTGCTGGACGGGCGGGCAGGTGCAGGCAGCGATCGGTTGAAGAGCATGCATTTCATTTTACTAGCATTTAAGGGAAGTTGGAGGCCACGGAAGGAGTGTTGTATGGCATTGAAGCTCGTTTGGAGGTTAGTTAACACAGTGTCCAAAGAAATGTCAGATGTATACAGAATGGTGTCGTCTGCGTAGAGGTGGATCAGAGAATCACCAGCAGCAAGAGAGACATCATAGTATACAGAGAAAAGAGTCGGCCTGAGAATTGAACCCTGTGACACCCCCATAGAGACTGCCAGAGGTCCGGACAACAGGCCCTCCGATTTGACACACTGAACTCTGTCTGAGAAGTAGTTAGTGAACCAGGTGAGGCAGTCACTTGAGAAACCAAAGCTGTTGAGTCTGCAGATAAGAATATGGTGATTGACAGAGTCGAAAGCCTTGGCCAGGTCGATGAAGACGGCTGCACAGTACTGTCTTTTAACTGATGGCGGTTATGATATCGTTTAGGACCTTGAGCGTGGCTGAGGTGCACCCGTGACCAGCTCGGAAACCAGATTGCATAGCGGAGAAGGTACGGTGGGATTGTAAATGGTCGGTGATCTGTTTGTTCACTTGGCTTTCGAAGACTTTCTCAAGAGCTAGACGTAGAACTGCCATGTCTGTCGGCCCCATCTTCCTCATCTTCCATCTTCCTCAACTTGGATTCTAGTAGACTGTATAAAGAGATCTTTAGGATTACCTCTATTGTGGGTGATGTTACAATATAAAGATCTACGATCCAACATCTTTCAGCAACTAGGTCCAATCTAGCCAGTTTAGAAGAGTCCATGAGAACATCTCCCCGTTATCCTTCAACAGCCTGGGGCCCTCCTGACTGCCACCCAGGGAATCATATCCTGTAATCTCCTCCTGACTGCCACCCAGGGAATCGAATCCTATAATCTCCTCCTCCGGAGACACACTATTAATTAATAAGAGCTTGATGCTAATGGGGCCCTCCTCTCCTCCACTTCCTCTCCTGCTTCCTCCCTCGCAGGATATCAACGTGTCTTTCCTGCTGCCAAAATGCCTCCCGGAAGCCGTTTAGAACCCGTCTCTGTGTCTAATACTAAACTCCTTTTAGAACCCGTCTCTGTGTCTGCTACTAATCTCCTTTTAGAACCCGTCTCTGTGTCTGGTACTAAACTCCTTTTAGAACCCGTCTCTGTGTCTGCTACTAAACTCCTTTTAGAACCCGTCTCTGTGTCTAATACTATACTCCTTTTAGAACCCATCTCTGTGTCTAATACTAAACTCCTTTTAGAACCCATCTCTGTGTCTGCTACTAAACTTCTTTTAGAACCCGTCTCTGTGTCTGCTACTAAACTCCTTTTAGAACCCGTCTCTGTGTCTGCTACTAAACTCCTTTTAGAACCCGTCTCTGTGTCTGCTACTAAACTCCTTTTAGAACCCGTCTCTGTGTCTAATACTAAACTCCTTTTAGAACCCGTCTCTGTGTCTAATACTAAACTCCTTTTAGAACCCGTCTCTGTCTCTGCTACTAAACTCCTTTTAGAACCCGTCTCTGTGTCTGCTACTAAACTCCTTCTAGAACCCGTCTCTGTGTCTGCTACTAAACTCCTTTTAGAACCCGTCTCTGTGTCTGCTACTAAACTCCTTTTAGAACCCGTCTCTGTGTCTGCTACTAACTCCTTTTAGAACCCGTCTCTGTGTCTGCTACTAAACTCCTTTTAGAACCCGTCTCTGTGTCTGCTACTAATCTCCTTTTAGAACCCGTCTCTGTGTCTGCTACTAAACTCCTTTTAGAACCCGTCTCTGTGTCTGCTACTAATCTCCTTTTAGAACCCGTCTCTGTGTCTGCTACTAAACTCCTTATAGAACCCGTCTCTGTGTCTAATACTAATCTCCTTTTAGAACCCGTCTCTGTGTCTAATACTAATCTCCTTTTAGAACCCGTCTCTGTGTCTGCTACTAAACTCCTTTTAGAACCCGTCTCTGTGTCTAATACTAAACTCCTTTTAGAACCCGTCTCTGTGTCTGCTACTAACTCCTTTTAGAACCCGTCTCTGTGTCTGCTACTAAACTCCTTTTAGAACCCGTCTCTGTGTCTGGTACTAACCTCCTTTTAGAACCCGTCTCTGTTTCTGCTACTAATCTCCTTTTAGAACCCGTCTCTGTGTCTGCTACTAAACTCCTTTTAGAACCCGTCTCTGTGTCTAATACTAAACTCATTTTAGAACCCGTCTCTGTGTCTGCTACTAATCTCCTTTTAGAACACGTCTCTGTGTCTGCTACTAAACTCCTTTTAGAACCCGTCTCTGTGTCTGCTACTAAACTCCTTTTAGAACCCGTCTCTGTGTCTGCTACTAATCTCCTTTTAGAACCCGTCTCTGTGTCTAATACTAAACTCCTTTTAGAACCCGTCTCTGTGTCTGCTACTAAACTCCTTTTAGAACCCGTCTCTGTGTCTAATACTAAACTCCTTTTAGAACCCGTCTCTGTGTCTGCTACTAACTCCTTTTAGAACCCGTCTCTGTGTCTGCTACTAAACTCCTTTTAGAACCCGTCTCTGTGTCTGCTACTAAACTCCTTTTAGAACCCGTCTCTGTGTCTAATACTAAACTCCTTTTAGAACCCGTCTCTGTGTCTGCTACTAAACTCCTTTTAGAACCCGTCTCTGTGTCTGCTACTAATCTCCTTTTAGAACCCGTCTCTGTGTCTGTTACTAATCTCCTTTTAGAACCCGTCTCTGTGTCTGATACTAATCTCCTTTTAGAACCCGTCTCTGTGTCTGATACTAATCTCCTTTTAGAACCCGTCTCTGTGTCTGCTGCTAAACTCCTTTTAGAACCCGTCTCTGTGTCTGCTACTAAACTCCTTTTAGAACCCGTCTCTGTGTCTAATACTAAACTCCTTTTAGAACCCACCTCTGTGTCTAATACTAAACTCCTTTTAGAACCCGTCTCTGTGTCTGCTACTAAACTCCTATTATAACCCGTCTCTGTGTCTGCTACTAAACTCCTATTAGAACCCGTCTCTGTGTCTGCTACTAAACTCCTTTTAGAACCCGTCTCTGTGTCTAATACTGAACTCCTTTTAGAACCCGTCTCTGAACGTACAGCTTCCCTTCACAACACAGAACGAATGGCTTCCCATCACAACACAGAACGTATGGCTTCCCATCACAACACAGAACGAATGGCTTCCCATCACAACACAGACCCTTTGGCTTCCCATCACAACACAGAACATATGGCTTCCCATCACAACACAGAACATATGGCTTCCCATCACAACACAGAACGAATGGCTTCCCATCACAACACAGAACGTATGGCTTCTCATCACAACATAGAACATATGGCTTCCCATCACAACACAGAACGAATGGCTTCCCATCACAACACAGAACGTATGGCTTCCCATCACAACACAGAACTAATGGCTTCCCATCACAACACAGAACGTACAGCTTCCCGTCACAACACAGAACGTATGGCTTCCCATCACAACACAGAACGAATGGCTTCCCATCATAACACAGAACTTATGGCTTCCCATCACAACACAGAACATATGGCTTCCCATCACAACACAGAACGTATGGCTTCCCATCACAACACAGAACGTATGGCTTCCCATCACAACACAGAACGAATGGCTTCCCATCACAACACAGAACCTATGGCTTCCCATCGCAGCACAGAACGTATGTCTTCCCATCACAACACAGAACGTATATCTTCCCATCACAACACAGAACGTATGACTTCCCATCACAACACAGAACATATGGCTTCCCATCACAACACAGAACGTATAGCTTCACAACACAGAACGTATGGCTTCCCATCACAACACAGAACATATGGCTTCCCATCACAACACAGAACGTATGGCTTCACAACACAGAACGTATGGCTTCCCATCACAACACAATACGTATGGCTTCCCATCACAACACAGAACGTATGGCTTCACAACACAGAACGTATGGCTTCCCATCACAACACAGAACGTATGGCTTCCCATCACAACACAGAACGTATGGCTTCCCATCACAACACAGAACGTATGGAACATCAGTTTCTGTGCAAAACAGACAGAGCTTGCATCCCAAATGGTCCCCTATTCCCTACATAGTGCACTACATTTGACCAGAACCCTATGGGCCCTATATAGGGAATAGGCAGTGCCTCTAGGATTTTTGTTGCAAATTCCCTGCATACTATCCGAGGGCTTGAAATGTTGACCAATCACCGCAGTATTTCCACATAAAACAGTTAAATCACCTCAACGTTACGAGATAAAACTGACTCCTCAACCGCCGCACAAAAAAGAGGACTCGTAATTTCAACCGACACAGAGGCAGCGATCCCCATCACCACAACAATCACTGGGCAGAGGCAGCGATCCCCATCACCTCAACAATCACTGGACAGAGGCAGCGATCCCCATCACCACAACAATCACTGGGCAGAGGCAGCGATCCCCATCACCACTACAATCACTGGGCAGATATCATTGAATGGTACCGATCCCCATCACCACAACAATCACTGGGCAGATATCATTGAATGGTACCGATCCCCATCACCACAACAATCACTGGGCAGATATCATTGAATGGTACCGATCCCCTTCACCACTACAATCACTGGGCAGAGGCAGCGATCCCCATCACCACAACAATCACTGGGCAGAGGCATCGATCCCCATCACCACAACAATCACTGGGCAGAGGCATCGATCCCCATCACCACAACAATCACTGGGCAGATATCATTGAATGGTACCAAACATAATCCTATTAAACCCTGTTTTCAGATCCAGAGGAAGGGCTGATTGGATCGGATTCCCATATCTTAATCTCCCCCAACAACGTGATCTATAATCTACGCTAATCTCATCCTATTAACTCTGATCTGATAGGACATGACGGGGAGGATTAAGGAAGAAAGCAGAGACAAACACAAAAGGTATATTTGAGATCAAATCAGGAAACAAGGCCTAACCAATAGGAACCAGGAAACACGGCCTAGCCAATAGGAACCAAGAAACACGGCCTAACCAATAGGAACCAGGAAACACGGCCTAACCAATAGGAACCAGGAAACACGGCCTAGCCAATAGGAACCAAGAAACACGGCCTAACCAATAGGAACCAGGAAACACGGCCTAACCAATAGGAACCAGGAAACACGGCCTAGCCAATAGGAACCAGGAAACACGGCCTAGCCAATAGGAACCAAGAAACACGGCCTAGCCAATAGGAACCAGGAAACACGGCCTAGCCAATAGGAACCAGGAAACATGGCCTAGCCAATAGGAACCAGGAAACACGGCCTAGCCAATAGGAACCAAGAAACATGGCCTAGCCAATAGGAACCAGGAAACACGGCCTAACCAATAGGAACCAGGAAACACGGCCTAGCCAATAGGAACCAGGAAACACGGCCTAACCAATAGGAACCAGGAAACACGGCCTAACCAATAGGAACCAGGAAACACGGCCTAACCAATAGGAACCAGGAAACACGGCCTAACCAATAGGAACCAGGAAACACGGCCTAACCAATAGAAACCAGGAAACACGGCCTAGCCAATAGGAACCAGGAAACACGGCCTAGCCAACAGGAACCAGGAAACACGGCCTGACTAATAGGAACCAGGAAACACGGCCTAGCCAATAGGAACCAGGAAACACGGCCTAGCCAATAGGAGCCAGGAAACACGGCCTAACTAATAGGAACCAGGAAACACGGCCTAGCCAATAGGAACCAGGAAACACGGCCTAGCCAATAGGAACCAGGAAACACGGCCTAACCAATAGGAACCAGGAAACACGGCCTAACTAATAGGAACCAGGAAACACGGCCTAGCCAATAGGAACCAGGAAACACGGCCTAGCCAATAGGAACCAGGAAACACGGCCTAGCCAATAGGAACCAGGAAACACGGCCTAGCCAATAGGAACCAGGAAACACGGCCTAGCCAATAGGAACCAGGAAACACGGCCTAACCAATAGGAACCAGGAAACACGGCCTAGCCAATAGGAACCAGGAAACACGGCCTAGCCAATAGGAACCAGGAAACACGGCCTAACTAATAGGAACCAGGAAACACGGCCTAGCCAATAGGAACCAGGAAACACGGCCTAGCCAATAGGAACCAGGAAACACGGCCGAACCAATAGGAACCAGGAAATATGGCCGAAACAATAGATATAGAGTGAACCATGACAGATAGATATACAGCATGACAGATAGATATACAGTGAACCATGACAGATAGATATACAGTGAACCATGACAGATAGATATACAGTGAACCATGGCAGATAGATATACAGTGAACCATGACAGATAGATATACAGTGAACCATGACAGATAGATATACAGCATGACAGATAGATATACAGTGAACCATGACAGATAGATATACAGTGAACCATGACAGATAGATATACAGTGAACCATGACATATAGATATACAGCATGACAGATAGATATACAGTGAACCATGGAAGATAGATATACAGTGAACCATGGCAGATAGATATACAGTGAACCATGACAGATAGATATACAGTGAACCATGGCAGATAGATATACAGTGAACCATGGCAGATAGATATACAGTGAACCATGGCAGATAGATATACAGTGAACCATGACAGATAGATATACAGTGAACCATGGCAGACAGATATGCAGTGAACCATGGCAGACAGATATAGAGTGAACCATGGCAGACATATATACAGTGAACCATGGCAGATAGATATACAGTGAACCATGGCAGATAGATATACAGTGAACCATGGCAGATAGATATACAGTGAACCATGGCAGATAGATATAGAGTGAACCATGGCAGACAGATATACAGTGAACCATGGCAGACAGATATACAGTGAACCATGGCAGATAGATATACAGTGAACCATGGCAGATAGATATACAGTGAACCATGGCAGATAGATATACAGTGAACCATGACAGATAGATATACAGTGAACCATGGCAGACAGATATGCAGTGAACCATGGCAGACAGATATAGAGTGAACCATGGCAGACATATATACAGTGAACCATGGCAGATAGATATACAGTGAACCATGGCAGATAGATATACAGTGAACCATGGCAGATAGATATACAGTGAACCATGGCAGATAGATATAGAGTGAACCATGGCAGACAGATATACAGTGAACCATGGCAGACAGATATACAGTGAACCATGGCAGATAGATATACAGTGAACCATGGCAGATAGATATACAGTGAACCATGGCAGATAGATATACAGTGAACCATGGTAGATAGATATACAGCATGACAGATAGACATGCAGTGAACCATGGCAGATAGATATACAGCATGACAGATAGACATGCAGTGAACCATGGCAGATAGATATACAGCATGACAGATAGATATACAGTGAACCATGACAGATAGATATACAGTGAACCATGGCAGATAGATATAAGGTGAAACATGGCAGATAGATATGCAGTGAACCATGGCAGACAGATATGCAGTGAACCATGGCGGACAGATATACAGTGAACGATGGCAGATAGATAAACAGTGAACCATGGCAGACAGATATACAGTGAACCATGCCAGATAGATATGTAGTGAACCATGGCAGACAGATATGCAGTGAACCATGGCAGACAGATATGCAGTGAACCATGGCAGACAGATATACAGTGAACCATGACAGATAGATATGCAGTGAACCATGGCAGACAGATATGCAGTGAACCATGGCAGATAGATATACACCATGACAGATAGATATACACCACGACAGATAGATATACACCACGACAGATAGATATACACCATGACAGACAGATACACGGTGAACCATGATAGATAGATTAACACCATGCCAGATAGAGAGGAAGGAAGGTCACTAGCCCTGTCTGTTTAGTGTGACAGAGGCTGGGTCCCCAGTGGGCCCTGGTCAAAGTAGATTAACACCATGCCAGATAGAGAGGAAGGAAGGTCACTAGCCCTGTCTGTTTAGTGTGACAGAGGCTGGGTCCCCAGTGGGCCCTGGTCAAAGTAGATTAACACCATGCCAGATAGAGAGGAAGGAAGGTCACTAGCCCTGTCTGTTTAGTGTGACAGAGGCTGGGTCCCCAGTGGGCCCTGGTCAAAGTAGATTAACACCATGCCAGATAGAGAGGAAGGAAGGTCACTAGCCCTGTCTGTTTAGTGTGACAGAGGCTGGGTCCCCAGTGGGCCCTGGCCAAAGTAGATTAACACCATGCCAGATAGAGAGGAAGGAAGGTCACTAGCCCTGTCTGTTTAGTGTGACAGAGGCTGGGTCCCCAGTGGGCCCTGGCCAAAGTAGATTAACACCATGCCAGATAGAGAGGAAGGAAGGTCACTAGCCCTGTCTGTTTAGTGTGACAGAGGCTGGGTCCCCAGTGGGCCCTGGCCAAAGTAGATTAACACCATGCCAGATAGAGAGGAAGGAAGGTCACTAGCCCTGTCTGTTTAGTGTGACAGAGGCTGGGTCCCCAGTGGGCCCTGGCCAAAGTAGGGCACTACGTAGGCTAGGATACCATTTGGAACGGAGGTTGACAAAGCGTGACAAAGCGCGTGTGATCGTAGCGACGGACGGACGAACGGATGTTGACATATGGAGACTCCCTGAGAGAGAAACACATTATTGTCCCACGGACCGCTGGGGAGAGGCTGACATTTACACAGGACTTTCTTCTGTATTGCATCAGTGATCTCATTAAATCACGCTTTGCCTGCATCGTCTTTGATGATCATTCTACAGCTACAAGAGCTATGCTAATATAACGGTGTTCTGTAATCTGACCTGAGATCAGGTGTTACACTGTGACAACAGGTGAGACGTGTTACCCAGTTGACCTATGCTATTACAACGGTCTTCTGTAATCTGACCTAAAATCAGGTGTTACACTGTGACAACAGGTGAGGCGTGTTACCCAGTTGACCTATGCTATTATACAGTCGTCTGTAATCTGACCTGAGATCAGGTATTACACTGTGACTACAGGTGAGACGTGTTACCTAGTTGACCTATGCTATTATACAGTGTTCTGTAATCTGACCTGAGATCAGGTGTTACACTGTGACAACAGGTGAGACGTGTTACCTAGTTGACCTATGCTAGTATACAGTCGTCTGTAATCTGACCTGAGATCAGGTGTTACACTGTGACTACAGGTGAGACGTGTTACCAAGTTGACCTATGCTAGTATACAGTCGTCTGTAATCTGACCTGAGAGCAGGTGTTACACTGTGACAACAGGTGAAACGTGTTACCGAGCTGAGTTGGTTAAACTCACTCCTTAGATTGATCCGTAACATCCAATTTCTCGCTTTTTGGTGACGCAGCCGGCTAAATTGTTTCCAGAGAGACAGACAGACAGAGGACGTGAGGAAGGAAACTAAGATGTTTCCAGAGAGACAGACAGAGGACGTGAGGAAGGACACTAAGATGTTTCCAGAGAGAGACAGAGGACGTGAGGAAGGAAACTAAGATGTTTCCAGAGAGACAGACAGAGGACGTGAGGAAGGAAACTAAGATGTTTCCAGAGAGACAGACAGAGGACGTGAGGAAGGACACTAAGATGTTTCCAGAGAGACAGACAGAGGACGTGAGGAAGGAAACTAAGATGTTTCCAGAGACAGACAGACAGAGGACGTGAGGAAGGAAACTAAGATGTTTCCAGAGAGACAGACAGAGGACGTGAGGAAGGAAACTAAGATGTTTCCAGAGAGACAGACAGAGGACGTGAGGAAGGAAACTAAGATGTTTCCAGAGAGAGACAGACAGAGGACGTGAGGAAGGAAACTAAGATGTTTCCAGAGAGAGACAGACAGAGGACGTGAGGAAGGAAACTAAGATGTTTCCAGAGAGAGACAGACAGAGGACGTGAGGAAGGAAACTAAGATGTTTCCAGAGAGACAGACAGAGGACGTGAGGAAGGAAACTAAGATGTTTCCAGAGAGACAGACAGAGGACGTGAGGAAGGAAACTAAGATGTTTCCAGAGAGAGACAGACAGAGGACGTGAGGAAGGAAACTAAGCTGTTTCCAGAGACAGACAGACAGAGGACGTGAGGAAGGAAACTAAGATGTTTCCAGAGAGAGACAGACAGAGGACGTGAGGAAGGAAACTAAGATGTTTCCAGAGAGACAGACAGAGGACGTGAGGAAGGAAACTAAGATGTTTCCAGAGAGACAGACAGAGGACGTGAGGAAGGAAACTAAGATGTTTCCAGAGAGACAGACAGAGGACGTGAGGAAGGAAACTAAGATGTTTCCAGAGAGAGACAGACAGAGGACGTGAGGAAAGAAACTAAGATGTTTCCAGAGACAGACAGACAGAGGACGTGAGGAAGGAAACTAAGATGTTTCCAGAGACAGACAGACAGAGGACATGAGGAAGGAAACTAAGATGTTTCCAGAGAGACAGACAGAGGACGTGAGGAAGGAAACTAAGATGTTTCCAGACAGACAGACAGAGGACGTGAGGAAGGACACTAAGATGTTTCCAGAGACAGACAGACAGAGGACATGAGGAAGGAAACTAAGATGTTTCCAGAGACAGACAGACAGAGGACATGAGGAAGGAAACTAAGATGTTTCCAGAGACAGACAGACAGAGGACGTGAGGAAGGACACTAAGATGTTTCCAGAGACAGACAGACAGAGGACGTGAGGAAGGAAACTAAGATGTTTCCAGACAGACAGACAGAGGACGTGAGGAAGGACACTAAGATGTTGCCAGAGAGAGACAGACAGACAGAGGATGTGAGGAAGGACACTAAGATGTTTCCAGAGAGACAGACAGAGGACGTGAGGAAGGAAACTAAGATGTTTCCAGAGAGACAGACAGAGGACGTGAGGAAGGACACTAAGATGTTTCCAAAGAGGACGTGAGGAAGGAAACTAAGATGTTTCCAGAGAGACAGACAGAGGACGTGAGGAAGGAAACTAAGATGTTTCCAGAGAGAGACAGACAGAGGACGTGAGGAAGGACACTAAGATGTTTCCAGAGAGACAGACAGAGGACGTGAGGAAGGAAACTAAGATGTTTCCAGAGAGACAGACAGAGGACGTGAGGAAGGAAACTAAGATGTTTCCAGAGAGAGAGACAGACAGAGGACGTGAGGAAGGAAACTAAGATGTTTCCAGAGAGACAGACAGAGGACGTGAGGAAGGAAACTAAGATGTTTCCAGAGAGACAGACAGAGGACGTGAGGAAGGAAACTAAGATGTTTCCAGAGAGACAGACAGAGGACGTGAGGAAGGAAACTAAGATGTTTCCAGACAGACAGACAGAGGACGTGAGGAAGGAAACTAAGATGTTTCCAGAGAGACAGACAGACAGAGGACGTGAGGAAGGAAACTAAGATGTTTCCAGAGAGAGACAGAGGACGTGAGGAAGGACACTAAGATGTTTCCAGAGAGACAGACAGAGGACGTGAGGAAGGAAACTAAGATGTTTCCAGAGAGACAGACAGAGGACGTGAGGAAGGAAACTAAGATGTTTCCAGAGAGACAGACAGAGGACGTGAGGAAGGAAACTAAGATGTTTCCAGAGAGACAGACAGAGGACGTGAGGAAGGAAACTAAGATGTTTCCAGAGACAGACAGAGGACGTGAGGAAGGAAACTAAGATGTTTCCAGACAGACAGACAGAGGACGTGAGGAAGGAAACTAAGATGTTTCCAGAGAGAGACAGACAGAGGACGTGAGGAAGGAAACTAAGATGTTTCCAGAGAGAGACAGAGGACGTGAGGAAGGACACTAAGATGTTTCCAGAGAGACAGACAGAGGACGTGAGGAAGGAAACTAAGATGTTTCCAGAGAGACAGACAGAGGACGTGAGGAAGGAAACTAAGATGTTTCCAGAGAGACAGACAGAGGACGTGAGGAAGGAAACTAAGATGTTTCCAGAGAGACAGACAGAGGACGTGAGGAAGGAAACTAAGTTTTTGCCGTAAACAGACAAGTAAATGAACAAGGCTGAAACCTGTAGTAGTCAAAGGTCAGAGGTGACTTACGTTTAGAGACCGTCATGACCTTCCTCTTGACCTCTCCACCCCCTGATCCGCCACATCCATCCTCGTCATCACAGTCTCCGCTGTAGCCACGCCCCTCACCATTGCCGCTTCCTGTTTCGATCAGATCCAACGTTCCAAACTTGGGGATGGACTTCCCCTGCAGCAGCTGGAACAGAAAGACACTGAACACTTAGTCTGCCACACCAAACAACACCCTAGTCCCTATATAGTACACTACTTTAGACCAGGGCCCTATAGAACCCTATTCCCTATATAGTGCACTACTTTAGGCCAGGGCCCTATAGAACCCTATTCCCTATATAGTACACTACTTTAGACCAGGATACACAGGGCTCTGACACCCTAGTCCCTATAAAGTACACTACTTTAGACCAGGATACACAATGCTCTGACACCCTAGTCCCTATATAGAACACTACTTTAGACCAGGATACACAGGGCTCTGACACCCTAGTCCCTATATAGTACACTACTTTAGACCAGGATACACAGGGCTCTGACACCCTATTCCCTATATAGAACACTACTTTAGACCAGGATACACAGGGCTCTGACACCCTAGTCCCTATATAGAACACTACTTTAGACCAGGATACACAGGGCTCTGACACCCTAGTCCCTATATAGAGCACTACTTTAGACCAGGATACACAGGGCTCTGACACCCTAGTCCCTATATAGAACACTACTTTAGACCAGGATACACAGGGCTCTGACACCCTAGTCCCTATATGGAACACTACTTTAGACCAGGACACACAGGGCTCTGACAACCTAGTCCCTATATAGAACACTACTTTAGACCAGGACACACAGGGCTCTGACACCCTAGTCCCTATATAGAACACTACTTTAGACCAGGATACACAGGGCTCTGACACCCTAGTCCCTATATAGTACACTACTATAGACCAGGATACACAGGGCTCTGACACCCTACTCCCTATATAGTACACTACTTTAGAACAGGATACACAGGGCTCTGACACCCTAGTCCCTATATAGAACACTACTTTAGACCAGGATACACAGGGCTCTGACACCCTAGTCCCTATATAGAACACTACTTTAGACCAGGATACACAGGGCTCTGACACCCTAGTCCCTATATAGAACACTACTTTAGACCAGGATACACAGGGCTCTGACACCCTAGTCCTTATATAGAACACTACTTTAGACCAGGATACACAGGGCTCTGACACCCTAGTCCCTATATAGAACACTACTTTAGACCAGGATACACAGGGCTCTGACACCCTAGTCCCTATATAGAACACTACTTTAGACCAGGATACACAGGGCTCTGACACCCTAGTCAATATATAGTACACTACTTTAGACCAGGGCCCTATAGAACCCTATTCCCTATATAGTGCACTACTTTAGACCAGGATACACAGGGCTCTGACACCCTAGTCCCTATATAGTACACTACTTTAGACCAGGGCCCTATATAACCCTATTCCCTATATAGTGCACTACTTTAGGCCAGGGCCCTATAGAACCCTATTCCCTATATAGTGCACTACTTTAGACCAGGATACACAGGGCTTTGACACACTAGTCCCTATATAGTACACTACTTTAGACCAGGATACACAGGGCTCTGACACCCTAGTCCCTATATAGTGCACTACTTTAGACCAGGATACACAGGGCTCTTACACCCTATTCCCTATATAGAACACTACTTTAGACCAGGATACACAGGGCTCTGACACCCTAGTCCCTATATAGAACACTACTTTAGACCAGGATACACAGGGCTCTGACACCCTAGTCCCTATATAGAACACTACTTTAGACCAGGATACACAGGGCTCTGACACCCTAGTCCCTATATAGTACACTACTTTAGACCAGGATACACAGGGCTCTGACACCCTAGTCCCTATATATAACACTACTTTAGACCAGGATACACAGGGCTCTGACACCCTAGTCCCTATATAGAACACAACTTTAGACCAGGATATACAGGGCTCTGACACCCTGTTCCCTATATAGAACACTACTTTAGACCAGGATACACACAGGGCTCTGACACCCTAGTCCCTATATAGAACACTACTTTAGACCAGGATACACAGGGCTCTGACACCCTAGTCCCTATATAGAACACTACTTTAGACCAGGATACACAGGGCTCTGACACCCTAGTCCCTATATAGAACACTACTTTAGACCAGGATACACAGGGCTCTGACACCCTAGTCCCTATATAGAACACTACTTTAGACCAGAATACACAGGGCTCTGACACCCTAGTCCCTATATAGAACACTACTTTAGACCAGGATACACAGGGCTCTGACACCCTAGTCCCTATATAGTACACTACTTTAGACCAGGATACACAGGGCTCTGACACCCTAGTCCCTATATAGAACACTACTTTAGACCAGGATACCCAGGGCTCTGACACCCTAGTCCCTATATAGAACACTACTTTAGACCAGGATACACAGGGCTCTGACACCCTAGTCCCTATATAGAACACTACTTTAGACCAGGATACACAGGGCTCTGACACCCTAGTCCCTATATAGAACACTACTTTAGACCAGGATACACAGGGCTCTGACACCCTAGTCCCTATATAGAACACTACTTTAGACCAGGATACACAGGGCTCTGACACCCTAGTCCTTATATAGTACACTACTTTAGAACGGAATACACAGGGCTCTGACACCCTAGTCCCTATATAGAACACTACTTAAGACCAGGATATACAGGGCTCTGACACCCTAGTCCCTATATAGAACACTACTTTAGACCAGGATACACAGGGCTCTGACACCCTAGTCCTTATATAGAACACTACTTTAGACCAGGATACACAGGGCTCTGACACCCTAGTCCCTATATAGAACACTACTTTAGACCAGGATACACAGGGCTCTGACACCCTAGTCCCTATATAGAACACTACTTTAGACCAGGATACACAGGGCTCTGACACCCTAGTCAATATATAGTACACTACTTTAGACCAGGGCCCTATAGAACCCTATTCCCTATATAGTGCACTACTTTAGACCAGGATACACAGGGCTCTGACACCCTAGTCCCTATATAGTACACTACTTTAGACCAGGGCCCTATATAACCCTATTCCCTATATAGTGCACTACTTTAGGCCAGGGCCCTATAGAACCCTATTCCCTATATAGTGCACTACTTTAGACCAGGATACACAGGGCTTTGACACCCTAGTCCCTATATAGTACACTACTTTAGACCAGGATACACAGGGCTCTGACACCCTAGTCCCTATATAGTGCACTACTTTAGACCAGGATACACAGGGCTCTTACACCCTATTCCCTATATAGAACACTACTTTAGACCAGGATACACAGGGCTCTGACACCCTAGTCCCTATATAGAACACTACTTTAGACCAGGATACACAGGGCTCTGACACCCTAGTCCCTATATAGAACACTACTTTAGACCAGGATACACAGGGCTCTGACACCCTAGTCCCTATATAGTACACTACTTTAGACCAGGATACACAGGGCTCTGACACCCTAGTCCCTATATAGAACACAACTTTAGACCAGGATATACAGGGCTCTGACACCCTGTTCCCTATATAGAACACTACTTTAGACCAGGATACACACAGGGCTCTGACACCCTAGTCCCTATATAGAACACTACTTTAGACCAGGATACACAGGGCTCTGACACCCTAGTCCCTATATAGAACACTACTTTAGACCAGGATACACAGGGCTCTGACACCCTAGTCCCTATATAGAACACTACTTTAGACCAGGATACACAGGGCTCTGACACCCTAGTCCCTATATAGAACACTACTTTAGACCAGAATACACAGGGCTCTGACACCCTAGTCCCTATATAGAACACTACTTTAGACCAGGATACACAGGGCTCTGACACCCTAGTCCCTATATAGTACACTACTTTAGACCAGGATACACAGGGCTCTGACACCCTAGTCCCTATATAGAACACTACTTTAGACCAGGATACCCAGGGCTCTGACACCCTAGTCCCTATATAGAACACTACTTTAGACCAGGATACACAGGGCTCTGACACCCTAGTCCCTATATAGAACACTACTTTAGACCAGGATACACAGGGCTCTGACACCCTAGTCCCTATATAGAACACTACTTTAGACCAGGATACACAGGGCTCTGACACCCTAGTCCCTATATAGAACACTACTTTAGACCAGGATACACAGGGCTCTGACACCCTAGTCCTTATATAGTACACTACTTTAGAACGGAATACACAGGGCTCTGACACCCTAGTCCCTATATAGAACACTACTTTAGACCAGGATACACAGGGCTCTGACACCCTAGTCCCTATATAGAACACTACTTAAGACCAGGATATACAGGGCTCTGACACCCTAGTCCCTATATAGAACACTACTTTAGACCAGGATACACAGGGCTCTCACACCCTAGTCCCTATATAGAACACTACTTTAGACCAGGATACACAGGGCTCTGACACCCTAGTCCCTACATAGAAAAGTACTTTAGACCAGGATACACAGGGCTCTGACACCCTAGTCAATATATAGTACACTACTTTAGACCAGGGCCCTATAGAACCCTATTCCCTATATAGTGCACTACTTTAGACCAGGATACACAG
Organism: Salvelinus fontinalis; assembly: GCF_029448725.1. Lineage (NCBI taxonomy): Eukaryota > Metazoa > Chordata > Actinopteri > Salmoniformes > Salmonidae > Salvelinus > Salvelinus fontinalis. Next base: position 4,347,384 of record NC_074705.1, read on the forward strand.
GGCTCTGACACCCTAGTCCCTATATAGTACACTACTTTAGACCAGGCTCCTATAGAACCCTATTCCCTATATAGTGCACTACTTTAGGCCAGGGCCCTATAGAACCCTATTCCCTATATAGTGCACTACTTTAGACCACACAGGGCTCTGACACCCTAGTCCCTATATAGAACACTACTTTAGACCAGTATACGCAGGGCTCTGACACCCTAGTCCCTATATAGATCACTACTTTAGACCAGGATACACAGGGCTTTGACACCCTAGTCCCTATATAGAACACTACTTTAGACCAGGATACACAGGGCTCTGACACCCTAGTCCCTATATAGTACACTACTTTAGACCAGGATACACAGGGCTCTGACACCCTAGTCCCTATATAGTACACTACTTTAGACCAGGATACACAGGGCTCTGACACCCTAGTCCCTATATAGAACACTACTTTAGAACACACAGGGCTCTGACACCCTAGTCCCTATATAGTACACTACTTTAGACCAGGATACACAGGGCTCTGACACCCTAGTCCCTATATAGAACACTACTTTAGACCAGGATACACAGGGCTCTGACACCCTAGTCCCTATATAGTACACTACTTTAGACCAGGATACACAGGGCTCTGACACCCTAGTCCCTATATAGAACACTACTTTAGACCACACAGGGCTCTGACACCCTAGTCCCTATATAGAACACTAGTTTAGACCAGGATACGCAGGGCTCTGACACCCTAGTCCCTATATAGAACACTACTTTAGACCAGGATACACAGGGCTCTGACACCCTAGTCCCTATATAGTGCACTACTTTAGACCAGGATACACAGGGCTCTGACACCCTAGTCCCTATATAGAACACTACTTTAGACCAGGATACACAGGGCTCTGACACCCTAGTCCCTATATAGAACACTACTTTAGACCAGGATACACAGGGCTCTGACACCCTAGTCCCTATATAGAACACTACTTTAGACCAGGATACACAGGGCTCTGACACCCTAGTCCCTATATAGAACACTACTTTAGACCAGTATACGCAGGGCTCTGACACCCTAGTCCCTATATAGATCACTACTTTAGACCAGGATACACAGGGCTTTGACACCCTAGTCCCTATATAGAACACTACATTAGACCAGGATACACAGGGCTCTGACACCCTAGTCCCTATATAGTACACTACTTTAGACCAGGATACACAGGGCTCTGACACCCTAGTCCCTATATAGTACACTACTTTAGACCAGGATACACAGGGCTCTGACACCCTAGTTCCTATATAGAACACTACTTTAGACCAGGATACACAGGGCTCTGACACCCTAGTCCCTATATAGTACACTACTTTAGACCAGGATACACAGGGCTCTGACACCCTAGTCCCTATATAGAACACTACTTTAGACCACACAGGGCTCTGACACCCTAGTCCCTATATAGTACACTACTTTAGACCAGGATACACAGGGCTCTGACACCCTAGTCCCTATATAGTACACTACTTTAGACCAGGATACACAGGGCTCTGACACCCTAGTCCCTATATAGTACACTACTTTAGACCAGGATACACAGGGCTCTGACACCCTAGTTCCTATATAGAACACTACTTTTGACCAGGATACACAGGGCTCTGACACCCTAGTCCCTATATAGTACACTACTGTAGACCAGGATACACAGGGCTCTGACACCCTAGTCCCTATATAGAACACTACTTTAGACCAGGCTCCTATTGAACCCTATTCCCCATATAGTGCACTACTTTAGGCCAGGGCCCTATAGAACCCTATTCCCTATATAGTGCACTACTTTAGACCAGGATACACAGGGCTTTGACACCCTAGTCCCTATATAGAACACTACTTTAGACCAGGATACACAGGGCTCTGACACCCTAGTCCCTATATAGTACACTACTTTAGACCAGGAAACACAGGGCTCTGACACCCTAGTCCCTATATAGAACACTACTTTAGACCAGGATACACAGGGCTCTGACACCCTAGTCCCTATATAGAACACTACTTTAGACCAGGATACACAGGGCTCTGACACCCTAGTCCCTATATAGAACACTACTTTAGACCAGGATACACAGGGCTCTGACACCCTAGTCCCTATATAGAACACTACTTTAGACCAGGATACACAGGGCTCTGACAACCTAGTCCCTATATAGAACACTAATTTAGACCAGTATACGCAGGGCTCTGACACCCTAGTCCCTATATAGATCACTACTTTAGACCAGGATACACAGGGCTTTGACACCCTAGTCCCTATATAGAACACTACTTTAGACCAGGATACACAGGGCTCTGACACCCTAGTCCCTATATAGAACACTACTTTAGACCAGGATACACAGGGCTCTGACACCCTAGTCCCTATATAGAACACTACTTTAGACCAGGATACACAGGGCTCTGACACCCTAGTCCCTATATAGAACACTACTTTAGACCAGTATACGCAGGGCTCTGACACCCTAGTCCCTATATAGATCACTACTTTAGACCAGGATACACAGGGCTCTGACACCCTAGTCCCTATATAGAACACTACATTAGACCAGGATACACAGGGCTCTGACAACCTAGTCCCTATATAGTACACTACTTTAGACCAGGATACACAGGGCTCTGACACCCTAGTTCCTATATAGTACACTACTTTAGACCAGGATACACAGGGCTCTGACACCCTAGTTCCTATATAGAACACTACTTTTGACCAGGATACACAGGGCTCTGACACCCTAGTCCCTATATAGTACACTACTGTAGACCAGGATACACAGGGCTCTGACACCCTAGTCCCTATATAGAACACTACTTTAGACCAGGCTCCTATTGAACCTTATTCCCTATATAGTGCACTACTTTAGGCCAGGGCCCTATAGAACCCTATTCCCTATATAGTGCACTACTTTAGACCAGGATACACAGGGCTTTGACACCCTAGTCCCTATATAGAACACTACTTTAGACCAGGATACACAGGGCTCTGACACCCTAGTCCCTATATAGTACACTACTTTAGACCAGGAAACACAGGGCTCTGACACCCTAGTCCCTATATAGAACACTACTTTAGACCAGGATACACAGGGCTCTGACACCCTAGTCCCTATATAGAACACTACTTTAGACCAGGATACACAGGGCTCTGACACCCTAGTCCCTATATAGAACACTACTTTAGACCAGGATACACAGGGCTCTGACACCCTAGTCCCTATATAGAACACTACTTTAGACCAGGATACACAGGGCTCTGACAACCTAGTCCCTATATAGAACACTAATTTAGACCAGTATACGCAGGGCTCTGACACCCTAGTCCCTATATAGATCACTACTTTAGACCAGGATACACAGGGCTTTGACACCCTAGTCCCTATATAGAACACTACTTTAGACCAGGATACACAGGGCTCTGACACCCTAGTCCCTATATAGTACACTACTTTAGACCAGGATACACAGGGCTCTGACACCCTAGTCCCTATATAGTACACTACTTTAGACCAGGATACACAGGGCTCTGACACCCTAGTCCCTATATAGAACACTACTTTAGACCACACAGGGCTCTGACACCCTAGTCCCTATATAGTACACTACTTTAGACCAGGATACACAGGGCTCTGACACCCTAGTCCCTATATAGTACACTACTTTAGACCAGGCTCCTATAGAACCCTATTCCCTATATAGTGCACTACTTTAGGCCAGGGCACTATAGAACCCTATTCCCTATATAGTGCACTACTTTAGACCAGGATACACAGGGCTTTGACACCCTAGTCCCTATATAGAACACTACTTTAGACCAGGATACACAGGGCTCTGACACCCTAGTCCCTATATAGTACACTACTTTAGACCAGGATACACAGGGCTCTGACACCCTAGTCCCTATATAGAACACTACTTTAGACCAGGATACACAGGGCTCTGACACCCTAGTCCCTATATAGAACACTACTTTAGACCAGGATACACAGGGCTCTGACACCCTAGTCCCTATATAGAACACTACTTTAGACCACACAGGGCTCTGACACCCTAGTCCCTATATAGAACACTACTTTAGACCAGGATACACAGGGCCCTATAGAACCCTAGTCCCTATATAGAACACTACTTTAGACCAGGATACACAGGGCCCTATAGAACCCTAGTCCCTATATAGAACACTAATTTAGACCAGGATACACAGGGCTCTGACACCCTAGTCCCTATATAGAGCACTACTTTAGACCAGGATACACAGGGCTCTGACACCCTAGTCCCTATATAGAACACTACTTTAGACCAGGATACACAGGGCTCTGACACCCTAGTCCCTATATAGAACACTACTTTAGACCACACAGGGCTCTGACACCCTAATCCCTATATAGAACACTACTTTAGACCAGGATACACAGGGCTCTGACACCCTAGTCCCTATATAGAACACTACTTTAGACCAGGATACACAGGGCTCTGACACCCTAGTCCCTATATAGAACACTACTTTAGACCAGGATACACAGGGCTCTGACACCCTAGTCCCTATATAGAACACTACTTTAGACCAGGATACACAGGGCTCTGACACCCTAGTCCCTATATAGAACACTACTTTAGACCAGGATACACAGGGCTCTGACACCCTAGTCCCTATATAGAACACTACTTTAGACCAGTATACACAGGGCTCTGACACCCTAGTCCTTATATAGAACACTACTTTAGACCAGGATACCCAGGGCTCTGACACCCTAGTCCCTATATAGAACACTACGTTAGACCAGGATACCCAGGGCTCTGACACCCTAGTCCCTATATAGAACACTACTTTAGACCAGGATACACAGGGCTCTGACACCCTAGTCCCTATATAGAACACTACTTTAGACCAGTATACGCAGGGCTCTGACACCCTAGTCCCTATATAGATCACTACTTTAGACCAGGATACACAGGGCTCTGACACCCTAGTCCCTATATAGAACACTACATTAGACCAGGATACACAGGGCTCTGACACCCTAGTCCCTATATAGTACACTACTTTAGACCAGGATACACAGGGCTCTGACACCCTAGTCCCTATATAGTACACTACTTTAGACCAGGATACACAGGGCTCTGACACCCTAGTTCCTATATAGAACACTACTTTTGACCAGGATACACAGGGCTCTGACACCCTAGTCCCTATATAGTACACTACTGTAGACCAGGATACACAGGGCTCTGACACCCTAGTCCCTATATAGAACACTACTTTAGACCAGGCTCCTATTGAACCCTATTCCCTATATAGTGCACTACTTTAGGCCAGGGCCCTATAGAACCCTATTCCCTATATAGTGCACTACTTTAGACCAGGATACACAGGGCTTTGACACCCTAGTCCCTATATAGAACACTACTTTAGACCAGGATACACAGGGCTCTGACACCCTAGTCCCTATATAGTACACTACTTTAGACCAGGAAACACAGGGCTCTGACACCCTAGTCCCTATATAGAACACTACTTTAGACAAGGATACACAGGGCTCTGACACCCTAGTCCCTATATAGAACACTACTTTAGACCAGGATACACAGGGCTCTGACACCCTAGTCCCTATATAGAACACTACTTTAGACCAGGATACACAGGGCTCTGACACCCTAGTCCCTATACAGAACACTACTTTAGACCAGGATACACAGGGCTCTGACAACCTAGTCCCTATATAGAACACTAATTTAGACCAGTATACGCAGGGCTCTGACACCCTAGTCCCTATATAGATCACTACTTTAGACCAGGATACACAGGGCTTTGACACCCTAGTCCCTATATAGAACACTACTTTAGACCAGGATACACAGGGCTCTGACACCCTAGTCCCTATATAGTACACTACTTTAGACCAGGATACACAGGGCTCTGACACCCTAGTCCCTATATAGTACACTACTTTAGACCAGGATACACAGGGCTCTGACACCCTAGTCCCTATATAGAACACTACTTTAGACCACACAGGGCTCTGACACCCTAGTCCCTATATAGTACACTACTTTAGACCAGGATACACAGGGCTCTGACACCCTAGTCCCTATATAGTACACTACTTTAGACCAGGCTCCTATAGAACCCTATTCCCTATATAGTGCACTACTTTAGGCCAGGGCACTATAGAACCCTATTCCCTATATAGTGCACTACTTTAGACCAGGATACACAGGGCTTTGACACCCTAGTCCCTATATAGAACACTACTTTAGACCAGGATACACAGGGCTCTGACACCCTAGTCCCTATATAGTACACTACTTTAGACCAGGATACACAGGGCTCTGACACCCTAGTCCCTATATAGAACACTACTTTAGACCAGGATACACAGGGCTCTGACACCCTAGTCCC